>NW_022711452.1:160131-187860 GCF_011630105.1 Anneissia japonica
TTCATTTTTTTTTTTGGGGGGGGGGGATGTGCCCTTCAGTGACTGTGCTTAGACTAAGTAATTCAGGCTTAATTTGATTTTAATGTCTTCATGAAAAGAATATAACAAAATTAATATATTAATAGTACAGTATGCTTTATCTACATAGGAATCCTTAGACACAACATAACAAAACATATATTAATTAATAGGTATCAAAACTGACTTAAGCAAATAATATTTATCAACACTTTGATGTCTAATTAAACATCACCACCTGCATTTATTATTGTATTATACTGATACTACTTATTTTTCTTTTCTTTTTTTTTTGTTTTTTTGGAAAACAACCTTTGATTAAAAAGAAACAATTTGAATACATATTTGATCATTAAAACCATCACAGTAGCATTAATAAGCTCTTTGAATTAGATTGTTTAATTAATTTTCACAGACCACAGAATCAAGTGAATGGAAGTTGATGAACCACAGCCAAAGCAAATGCTCATTCTGCATCAAGTCAAGAATTAAAGAAGTGCTTCCTGGTCGAAGTCATGTTCTCCCATGTATTTTTTTGTAAAAAGACAATAATATATTAAGTACTTTTAATAGAGCAAAAACCATTGAGAAATTAGTAAGATGTGAAACATTGAGTGGTGGAATTACTTGAGGCTGCTATTGCAGGGAAATGAGGGAAAATGATCTAGTGGCAATTCAGGCCATATTATAGGCCATGGATAGAAACATGAATCAATTGAAAGTACTGTAGTCCTATCAGATTGGAACTGTATACTGTTTGTATGAATTTTAATTCTGGCATAGTTTTTGCATTAATTCATATCTGTCTCTTATACACATCTAATAACAGAACAGTACTTGCTGATAAATGATAATGAATACAGCAAAACTTTCATTATTTCTAGTTTCTTTTAAATTGTTTATGCTGGTTGGCTACATTGATGTTATATATATTATAATTATATAATTGTAATATTTAACACATGTTTATAAGTGGATTGGATTGAACTCTATATTCAGCTATGTTTAAAGCAGTTCTGTGTAGGTATATGATATGCTACAGTGTTTCAATAATATTTCATATAAAAGTTCAGATTTTTTTCATAAACTTCTTTCAACCCTGTGTTTACTGTTGTGTAGTTAAATGTATATACCAAGTGAGTGATCAGAGAGATAATGAAAGTGCTGATGGGATGCAACTGGCTGAGGTATATTAAAAATTTATTTGTTTCACCTTATTGGAATCATCAATTACTTTACTTTTATTCATTAATTCAGTCCATATTATCAAGGTCTTCAAGCAGTTAAACAAAAATCAACAGGCATGACAATAAATACTGATTAATGTTAATTATTTACATTGCATGCAAATAAAAGTATTTGAAATTTTACATCAGCCTCAATGTGTTCTTATTTTTTGAAGTAATTCAGCCTCAGTTTTCTTTTAAAGTGTACATTTTTTTTAATTGTAGGAAAAAAAAAAAAAAAAAAAAAAAAAAGCGATTCCAAATAGAATCAAAATATATTATATATTTACAGGAATTTCCTGTCTCATTCAAAGTTGTTGAACATTACTTCTTGCCCATCCTACTATGCATATGTAGGCCTAGATAAGTCGACTTTGGCTTAAAAAACTACGGTATGACAGTCGATAGAAGACGGGAAATGCAATTTACTACCTCTAAAATCTTACAACTATTACCAATGTATTTTATTTAAAGGCTGGTATACTTCTATCATATTGAAATATTCCACTTAAACCGGAGAACTTTCGTCCAAATTGCTACACATTGTCACTTTCTTCGCGACATTGTTTACATTAGTTGCCGAGTTTACAAGAACGTTTGTGATTGGCTAATAGCGTCTCATCAATGCTTAACAGGTATGGTAAGTGTACTGTGATTGGGTACTGCTTTCGTGAACGACATTATTTTTCCGAAGGTAAATTCTCATTTTTGGTTACATTTTCCCCAAATTTACGATTGCCGACAATTATATTATGTTTCAATAAAATAGTATTGACATTTTTGAGCGAATGCCAAGTAGCGCGGATCGGTGGGTCACAGAATTCGTAAACTAAGCCAATTTTGGAGCCTCAACCCACGGTCTAATATCAAAGGCCGCAAACAACTCTGCATCATCGGGCAAATTACCCGTAATAAGTGTTATTCTGTTAATGCAGGTATTGCTTGTTGGAAACCAGCTACCACCTTTCAGTTCTGTGTAAGAGAGTCAAAGAACTTGATAACTGATGATGAGGGCGTTATCTTGTTCAGCGTGTGATGCGCGCTATAAAATTACAATTACCCCGTTGAAATAATCCCGTTGATAATTTGGCATTTTACATCGCTTGGGAAAGTACGTTGTTCGTTTGGCAATGTTCATTGTTTGTTTGGCATTTCACAGTGTACGTTCTTCGTTTGAGAAAATACATCGTTTGGCAATATACGTTGTTTGTTTTAAAAAGAGCGTTCTTTGTTTGTGAAAGTATGTTGTTTATTTTTAAAAAATACATTGTTTATTTTTAAATGTACGTTGTTTGTTTGAGAAAGCTCGTTTATTTTATAAAATTGTATTTTTGGCGGTGATTGACTTCCATACGAGTCTACTTGTTGGATGTGAAAGAAATAAAAAATAAATAAATAAAATAAAAAAAAAACAGAAAAAAAGAACGCAACGCGACGACGCGCGCTACAGTTTATTTTCAAGGACGATCCGTTCGGACTGCCACCGACAATCAGCAGACGGCGTCGCGTCGTCTAGCGCTGGATTCCTCATGCGACCGTCGTACGGCACAGTGAGTGCCGGCCTAACGGTTTTGGTGCTGCACGCTATTCCTTTTTTCGGTTTTGGCCAAGATGGGCGCGGCGGGCAATAATGTATTTATATGACCGTATCTCATTAAATTGTGGACCAATTAGGTTGATATTGGTGTCGTTCGATAGGGAAGAATTAACTATTCAAACCATGCCTTCCTTTTGCATAGACTCCATTTAAACATTGACTACCTGATTTATTTGCTTTGACCTTGGATTTGACCTTGTGGATCACATGATCTGGAGATGAACTTTGATAAAAATGTTACCTACATGATATCTACATAATATCCAAAAATTAGAAATATAATAGTTTTGGTTTGTTTTCCAGCTTTTCGCAAAATGGGCATACTTGCAAAAATCAAGTTATTCTTTTCAGAAAAAAAAAATACAATATCTAGCTGTTTTGCCTTCATGTTATGTTTATATAACATAATTTATATACTGTTTGCATTTATTTAGAACATTCAAAATAGATTATCATTACTATAATGCACATTTTAGAAATGTTATATCCTTATTACCTCTGCAAACGAAGTCGGCAAAAGGTTATGTTTTTGCCTGTTTATTACCTCAGCCAACGAATTTGGCATAAGGTTTTGTTTTTGCCTGTTTATTTATTTAGTTATTTATTTGTCTGTCTGCATACTTGTTGTGAACAGCCTACAGCCCATAGGTTTTATCAGAAATTCCTCAAACTTGGCCACAATGTTCCTTTACCTAAGGTCTAGAGCTGATTAACTTTTGAAGTGTCAAGGTCAAAGGTCAAGATCACAATCAACGAAAAACTATTTTTAAAAATTTATTTGTCTACAGCCCATACTTTTAATCACAGACTTGTGAAACTTGGTCACAATGTTCCATGACCAAAGATCTCATTACCTCTGCCAATGAAGTTGGCAAGAGGTTATGTTTTTGCCCCTGTTTATAAATTTATTTATTTATTCGTTCATTTGTCTGTTGGCATATTTGTTGTGAACAGCCTACAGCTCATAAATTTTATCAGAAATTCGTCAAACTTGGCCACAATGCTACTTTACCTAAGATTTAGAGGTGAATAAATTTTGAAGGGTCAGGGACAACGGTCAAGATCACAATCAGTGAAAAGATATTGGGCCGTATTTGTCTACGGCCCATTGTTTTAATTACAAAGTTGTCGAACTTGGTCATATTGTTCCATGACCAAATATCTCAAAGTATTTGAATGTTTGAAGAGCAAGGGTTAAAGATTAAGGTCACAATCAACAAAAAACGATTTTTTTAAACAGTTTTCTTCAGAAAGTTGTCAAACTTGGCCACAATGTTCCTTTACCAAATGTCTGTAAGTGACTAAACTTGGAAGGGTCTAGGTCAAAGGTCAAAGATACAATTACCAAAAAACTTCTATAACTGTTTGCCGTATAAACGTGTGTGTGTGTGTGTGTGCTAATACGGACTTGCCTGTAAAGTATAAACAAACATATATGACCATAATTTCAAAGCAATATATGTGAAAACACTTTGGTGTAGTAGGTTAAAAGAGTGTTTTTCACACTACCAGCCACGGGTTCAAATCCAAAAGAGTCTACTTGTGTTTTTTGTTTCCATTATTTTTCATTATGGGGACAATATGCGGGGGAAATTTATACTGGGGAGAATTATGATATGGGCGAAGGTATGCTCTCTCCGAGTGCCCTCTAGTTTATTGATCAATTATCCATACTGGACTCTTCAAATTCTTACTGCTTCAGTGTCTGGAACAGAGTACTTCCTAAATGACGATATTGTCAGAGAGCTGACTTGCATACTATATTGAAACCCAACATTGGTCTTTGGTTCCATTGGACATGTAAGCGCTTAGTTGGTCCATGAGGGTGCATACAGTTGATATAAAACTTGTCTCCTCTATGCTAATCCATGGAAGGTATAACGTATATGCAAACTGGATGTTTCCCAAAAGCACAAGCCAAGGCACACGACATTGGTCGCAAGGTAGCAAAAGTTGAAATTCCAACTTTGCTATCAATCAGGGTGTGATTCATTCCAACCGCCGACAGGTAACGCCTTCAAATTAGAGAGCACGAGACTTTTTTATGCTTGACAGGATCACCATTACTGTCAGGAATCGTCACATTTTATTTCATCCCTAAACACAACTATTTTCATCCATTTTATAAAATTCAGCAATTTCAGTTTTCAGCTCTGAGGTCAAGGCTTAGAAGAATAATACGATTTGGATTAATTTACTCCTAGCTTAAATTCATAAATTTTGAAGCTATTCACCCCATTAGATGGAAGAAGAGAGTCCATTTTTTCAAAATTAAAGATCTAATAAACACAGATAAGAAAGCTTGGGATTGCAATGACGAAAAAAGGCGCGCAGCGCGAAACACCATTGATTTGAGCTTTTATACCCTAAAAATAAATTTGGGCAAATTTGAAGAAGGCAAGATTTGAACTACCTTCATATCAATTTGTTTGGTCCACTTATCTGCAAATCCCTTAACTATCGGCGTTTCTTCAAAAACATCGACTGATTTTACTACATAACGGTAACTCAAAAAGGTCGGATAACATAGGTTAAACGGTTTATAGAAGGTTATAAATACAGCTATTGCAAACACGGGCGGATCCAGGATATGAAAGAGAGGGGTTCATTTTCCCATAAACCTAAAAAATGTAAGAGGGTCCTCCCCTGGGAAAATTGTGATTCCTAGATTGCCGGAAATGAGCTTTCCCGAGTTCTGAGGTGTCTTTTAATGACCTTTATTTTTCAAAATTGAAGGTTTTACCCCTCGTAAATAAAAGGCCAGGTGATTTTATCTCATTCTTAGGCATATACTATAGAAAATAAATCAAAAATATAGTCATCCGGCGTGAACCTCACGCTTTTTGAACAAACCTCATGCTCTCATGCCACTCCTCTAAAATCTCACGCTTTTCCACTAATCTCAAGCTTTATTTGATTAAACCCAAACTTTTTATCGAAATACTATAAACCTTCGAAATTCTATATATTATCAGGCCCAGATCATCGAAAATTGTATCGTTCCTGTTATAGCTATACATTTTGAAGGTTTAATTTCAGCACTAGAGATATTCAGAATGCACCAGAGAGCATCTAAGCCCAAATTTTTTCGGAGTCCTTGATTCAAATGGCTTTATTTCCTGTTAAATCTCAAGCCTCTAGCTACCTCCAACTTCCAACGTATTCTATATTCCGCTATTATTGAGTAGTTGGATACGTAGTTGGGCTAAGCCTATTTTGTCCGATCTGCCAACCTATACCTAGGTAGGTTACATAGTTACCAACCTGAAATAATTAAAATGCGTGATTTGAAACGTGGGCCCGCGGCAAGCAGAGCCCCGCCGGGGTTCAGGATCGGGACCCCGGTGGGGGTTCTGTGGGGGGGGGGGGCGATATTCCCTGGGCGTACTGACGATCTGAGCATTTTTAAGCTATTTTTAGGGAGTTTTTATTGACAATATCGGGTACATAAACAAAAATATTTTTAATAAAGCCACGTACAATTCGAGTTTTAATGTAATGTTTAATTTAAGCACCCGAACTATGTACACAAACAGTCATTACTCAAACAAACAAAAAATGAATAGGCTGCGGTGGTGAACCTTTCCTAGCATTCGACATTCTTCCTACCCTTCCTGTTATACCCCTACACCCCTGATTCTTAAATAATTTGTTTAAAGGGCCAACATTTATTTTGAGTTGGGCTCACGGGCCAAAAGATAATATCTAAGTACCGGTAATTAAGCAAGTCGTTATAATGTTTTTGGTAATTTTTAAATTCTACTTTTTGTTGCAATATATGGTAACAAATTTTGTAACTTTAAGCAAAGAATACGTACATAATTATCAATATTCTGTTCACATTCTAGTTGGTTAAAACAATAAGAAATTTCATTCGGTGTATAATAAACGTTAGTAACATAAGCATTAAAAATATATATATGCATACTTTATAAAACATAAATTGACCTAATTTTCTGATAGATAAACACATTAAACAATATTAATTAAATGAAATATATTTAATGATATAGGCGTATTTGCTACCATCAACTGTAACACATAATTTGAAATAAAAGTAGGCGTATCGTAAACGAGAATCACTAAAGGCCATTGACGTCAAAAGTACTGTAGAAGTACAGAAATAATACTTGCGCTACTTGCCGGAGTGTTTTTTGTGGATGCAGAGAAATATGGATATATAGAACGACTAGAAAATAGGTGTGATATCGAAATTCCAAAAGAGGAAACATGTTATAAAGATATCCTGTTTTCCTTCCTCTATTTCTTATGTAAAACCGGATTTAAACTATCAAAACGTTTCTACAATGTGTATTTAGGCTTCATCAATACTGTATTGCGAATGCATCATAGTCAATTAGTCAATTGATTGAATAACGCTTTTGTATTATCGGCACACCTTTTTAGTGTAACCTTACAACGACTAGACAATAATTAATTGATATAAAGAAAACACAAATTAACAAAAAAAAATGTTCTTTCTCTTATAAAGTATAATGAAAATAACCTGATGGAAAAAATCAATAGGAAAATTAGGAGGAACAATGCATCGAAAAAATGGTGGGGGAATAGCCTGGGGAATACCTCTCTAGGTAGAACACTGTCCGTGGGGAAAATTTGCAGGTGGCAAGTAGCCACCGTAATAATGCTATATTCTGTAAAATAAAGCCTCAAACAACCTCGATTTTGAGTCTACTAAATTTAAAAATCTTCCCAGGCTTTTCCAGATATAGCTAGAACTAACTTAAACTTTGGCGATTTTTGATAGCAGATTATTTTTTTTAGATTCAGTGGGTTAACCCGACTCAAAAACAAGCTTGTGTGCAAACCTAACATGCACATTTATCTTCTATACAATAAGAGCCATGTTCACACGCATGATATTTTTAAAATTATAAATCAAAATTTAAAAGTAGATAGAAATTTTGAAAACAAGGACAAAAAAAATTCTCTCATATTACAGAAACTCCCTTTTAGATAAAGTTGAAAATAATACAAAAACAAATTCTTTTGTAATTAAAATAATGTTTTAAAATGAAATAAGAAACATTAGAAAATTCAAGATTAAATACATTAAAAATAACAAGCATCTGTTCTTTTTATTTTTGATAGTTTATATATAATTTTTTTTTTAGGAATTTCGTTGTTGTCTTCATTTATAATGAGAAAATTATTTATCAAAATATTTAATTTAATTTGTTTTATTTTTGGATAGCTTCATGGGTCAAATTTGGCCCGCGGGCCACCTATTAAGAACCATGGTCCTACACGTCTGGAGTCCATAAGAGGTCGGCCTTATCCACCAGAACCAGTTAACCATACCAATCAATTTTCAGTAACGCGTCAGTGAATTAAATATTCACGTAAATACTGTACTTACCTGACTGCGTGCGTGTTTCATGCTGACAACTGCAGTTTCAGTCACATAATCAACATTGGTTATGACAATGAACGCGTAAGCTCAAACGAGATAACAAAAGCTCTCTAATGACTCAAGTTACTGCATGATTGTTTTATATTTTTAATAAAACTATTTTTTTCTAATTTTAAATATTTTCCCTGAATTCGTGATTATTCGTCGTCATGCGTAGACTAAATGCGTGACAAATTTAAGATCACGCATGTGTTTCTGCCAAATGCGTGTTACATCAAAAATCACTTTTGATATGCGGGACCGTCCCACACGATGCGAGACGGTTGGTAACATGAGGTTAGCATGCCTTTTGTAAGCCAGAACCCAATAGTAATTTGTTATGTTTCTTCACAGAGGAGGGTTCGTCCGAACCCCTTGAACCCCCCTGGATCCGCCACTGATTGCAACCAATTTACAAAACATTTGTTTTCAAATATCTAGGGTTGAATTACGAAAATATAAGAGATATTCATGTTTTCAGCAGGATTTGAGTCGGCTTGTGGGGAGTCGTTCATTTACAACGTCATAACTTTTTCTATGACAATCCATTGGCTCAGGGTAAAGCGGCAACTGAAAGGTAATTTTCTTGCGATCGGTTATATACAATGATCTTATTGAATAACATTTTCTTCAGTCATTTTTGCGTTCTTTCAAAGGCTTTCAAGAAGAAAAAATATGATATGTTTTGGGTGTAAATTGTAGAAACTTTATTTTAGAGAGTTCACAAAAGACATAGAGGAAATTAAAAAAATATAATATTTTATTATCATAATTGTTCCTTTGACCATGGAGGAATTAGTGTAGAAACTAATTCCTCCATGCTTTGACCTACGAGTATCACACTTATTTCCGGGCGTTCTTTTTTATACCCCGTTTTGCTTGCTCAGTTAATACTCCTACACGAAGCGGAAACATTATTTCTGATAAGGAGTGGCAGGAGGACGGACGCAGCCATTTTATTAGTACAGTACCGGTAATTGATTACGCCTTCCTAAAAACGTTTTGTGCTCGGTGCATTATG
Organism: Anneissia japonica; assembly: GCF_011630105.1. Taxonomy (NCBI): domain Eukaryota; kingdom Metazoa; phylum Echinodermata; class Crinoidea; order Comatulida; family Comatulidae; genus Anneissia; species Anneissia japonica. The sequence continues at coordinate 169,407 of NW_022711452.1, forward strand.
CCTACTTTAAATTCTCTGTTACTGTTGGTAGCATAACATGCCTATTCCATAATACATTTCATTTAATATATGTAATTTATTTTGTTTAAAGTTATTTGTTACTGTATTATATTAAAATTTGAGAAGATAAATGTAAAGTAAATCATAACATAAATATGTACCATTAACAGTAATTTTCATTGTGATCAATACAATATTATTAATCCGGTATATAGAATAATTATTTCCATCTGATGACTGATGTTAATTGAGAATTACCAATAAGCCTAGTTTATTGTGTTTTTTTTAACTATATTCTTACCATTAACAGTGAATCTTGAGAGATAATAGTTTATTGTACAGTGTTAAACACTCACCTGAATATAATTGGTGTTTTGATAACTGAGATCGTTTTCCTTTGGTTTAAATGTTCTATATAATTTGAAAATTCATATGCTATATCATATTAAATCAGTTTATTTTAACTTTTGTAAGACAGTGTCAGTTCAGTTTATTTATCGTCCTGAGGTTGTATTTGTTCAGACAAATTACAATGTCCGTATGAGCCTATATTAGGCGGTGTGAAACTTTTACTACTTATTAATAATACGGTCAAACGGCTATGGACAGGTAAAATGGAAGTTTTCATTACAAAATCTTTCCTGTTTGGTAAAATGTTGATCAATCTTCAAAAGTCCGTGTCATTATTATGGTTATGTCAACTACGTTTGTTATACACTGAATGCAATTTCTTTTTATTTTACAATTTGCGCTGATGAAGGGAGGAGGTGTTGCTAAATTGTTTTAACTATGCAACTTGTACATTCACCAATTGTAATAAGCACAATAAGTAAAGAAAATCGGAATTATTTTTAATAAGTGATCCTTTCTAATTATTACTGTTGTTTAGTACCGTACCTTGTTACATGTGCTGCAACATAATGTGCGTTTTCTTATGGTTTAACAGCGAAATTATAAGAGACATTTTATTATTAGGGAGGACGCATGTACTGTACCATGTGAGGAGATATTTATCGGAAATTATATTTTGAATTTGTACCAGATTTATAAACCATACCTTATGTGATTATCTAAAGAACTTGAACATTTAAATTAAATATTTTCATTTCTTTTAAAATTTATGTTTCTGTTTTTTTTTGTTTTTTTTAAATTTTGTTTTTTGTAATTGGCTTGTTGTTTTCCATATTTCACGTGTACCTTTAATTATGATGGTCGATTATCTCTTGCGTAGTTTTTGGTGAACTATACAGAGATCTTTGTAGATAAGGTGTGCTGTAACTGTATATTATACTTGCTGTTTGTGAAAATATTGAAATAATGAATTTTAGATGAATGTATCCTGGTATGTATATGAGTACAATGTATATGTGTGTATGATTATTTATATTAAAAGAAGTTAGTAGAACATAATCGGAAACATAAAAAAAATACATATGAAAGGAACATATTGAAAATACATGTTATAAGTCTGAATTCACTATGAAAACAATTATAAAGAAATAATAGTTAGCCATCACGATGGACTAACCCTTTTAAAAAAAAGTGATTTTTATCTTTGTAAATATTCATAATGCATATTTTACAGTACTGTACTGCATACAACTTATTAAAATTGTAAATTATATAATGATGAAATATGAGAAGAAATGAAAGTAAGATAACCACACAAAAGACAAAAAAAAGTCATTCTATAGATCTTGAATGTATCATGATGATTTTATAAGTAATTGACGAACTATCTTTATTTCCAACCCGAGTATGCGATAAATAATGTTGTTATAATTCTATAATAATGAGTTGGATATTTTCACAGGGGCGGATCCTGTTAGGGGCCTAGATATACTGGCATATGTGCTAAAGTCACATTATTAAATCAAAAACAAATATATATATATATATATATATATATATATATATATACTTATATATATATTATGCATATATACATATTCATGTACTATATACATACAAATATATTTGATTTAACTTTTAAGAAGCCAGTTTTGGTAAAGTTTTCTTTGATAGTATTTGTACAGGAGAGTTGAATTTGATCTCATATTACTCAGAATATATGATTTCTATTAGTTGTAATAGAATTATTTCTCCAAAAATTCACAGGAAACCATTTATTACCAAAAATACCAATTAAGGCAAAACACACACGCGGCCGTCCCGAGGCGAAACAACGCAACTGATATTTTTGTCGATTTTAAAATAATATCATTTGAGAGTATATTAAACACATCTGAATTACCTCTGAAAACCTCAGGTCTTAACAGTGAGTCGTTTTGAAGATAGCACCACTTATCTTCAAGCACAAAACTTAAAATCTAGTGGTTTTCTGTAGCAAAACAACGTAACTACAAGGTTACGGGGCAAAACAACGTATCTACGATGAAGATACGTTGTTTTGCCTCAGAATGGTATTCATTTTTTTTTTTGAGCTGATGGAAAGGCGAAATAAACTGGTTATTGGTTTTTAATATCAATAATCTTAACAGTGACCGATGAACAAGCTAGAGCATGAATATGATTGCCCCAAACGTGATAAATTGTCCCAAATAAAAAAATATGTCACATTTGCAACAATACCGATCCTGACATGTTTCCGAGGCAAAATCAACGTATCTGTGAATATCGCTAATAACTTTGCAATTAACAAACGGTTGTAATTAAAATTTTCATATAATTACAATGGCAATAGATATACGATCCTGCAAAATTTCAAAATGGTACGACAATTAATTACCAAGTCGCAAACAAGCAAACTTTAACTCAATTTTTCTCCAAAAGTTACGTTGTTTTGCCACGGAACAGTAACTGTAATTTTTATAATTTTCTTATTTTAAAGGCCATAAAATGTTTTAAAACTTTGACGGTCAGATCTTTTTCCTTCCCATTTGCCAAAACAAGTTTACATGTACAAACATACTTTTTTGAAATCTAGTCATTTCAAAATGATGTGTATAATAAACTGGCGAGAAATTAATTGCGCACTAGTAAACTTGTCGACGGCACTCTGATAGCACTTTTTATTGACCATAATTTGTTGTACTGTGCATTGTGAAATGTGTATTGGTCGAATAAAGATATGAAATGAATGAATGAATAAAATGACGGATGATCACATGATGGATGAATCCTTCGCGTTAAACCTCGTCTATCATAAATAGTGCCAGTGTATGGGCATAATTTTCGAAGTCCTAGCTTTGCAGCATCGAGAGAACTTTCTTAGCTTACAATAGTGGAATTTTAATAAAATTTAATTGAACAACAAAATAGTATTGTATTTGCAGACTGACAGTAAATGTATCACTTCAATTTATTAAATCCATCACCTGTTGTATTTTTGCATGGATTCAAATACAAACTCATACAACGAATGAATCGTGGTAGGCCTACACACCCACAGAGCAGCAGATCGTTCACGCTCACACAGACCTAACCCTAACCCTAAAGGTGACTAGATAGAGGCGGAGCAAAACCCTGTTAAAAGTCAAATAAACCAATCCTATACATAGTATATTGCTATAAACATCATCATATGATTGCCTTAATTATTGCTTTGTTTATATGATGCCAATAGTTTTGTACATTTCATTAACGCTGAAGAAGTCCTGAGGACAGGACAAATATTCGTTTTTCTATTAAATAACATTTTTATGTTCTGTCACACGTCAACCTCTGTCATTTATTTTCGTACTTGACTCACATGTTATACTTATTTGGAACACACGTGCAGCTCATCATTATACGTGCAGCTCATCATTATTCTGATGTCAACTATATATAGAAGTATCCATAGGGGGAAACTAAAACAATGAAGTGGGTTAAAAACAGTACCTTAAGGTGAAAGTAGTGTCGCTAAGGGGAAACTAAAGCGACGTTAAGGCGAAATCATAGACAAAAGATATCCTTAATTCCCTATTCCCTGCTATACACAGTTTTATTAAGGATACTACTCATTTCCTTCAGCTCAACTCTATTGATTCCATACCCCCTAATACCATACTTTTTCTTAAACAAAATTAATTTTGTCGCCACAAAATGCTATTTTGTCGACAAAAGGACTTTTGTGGGTAACATAATCTATTTTGTCAACAGAAGCACCTTTTGTGTGCGACAGAACGAGGTTATATGCAAGTGAGGAGGCGCGGCAGCACACCTTTTGGGCTTGGTTACTTGGGTACAAAAACGGCTGGCAGCATAGATCCAGGTAAAGAAGATGCACTATCTCATGAAAAATATAAAATTTACAAAAACTTATTTACTATAAATGTATAACGTTGTAGTAAGTATCATTGAAAAAATAATACTTAATTTCATCGAACGTTCAAAATGGAATGTCAGTATGTCAACATGTCTTGATCTTCTTTGATCAATACAAAATTCAAGAGATCCATAACAAAACCAGAATATTGTGTGCTTCTTCATGATTAATTATTGCTTCCGACAAGAAATAAACTTGTGTGAAGCAAGGTTGCGACCTCGCGCCAGCTCTCTTATTTATCTTTTTTAATATCATGATCCAAGGGGGCCAGTGCACACATTGACGTCGACGATAAAGTGGCAACAACGCTTTTTGAAGTTAAAGTTAGCTTGAAGAAGACATAATTGGTGAGACAGATAAAGCCAGCCATATTAAATAAACTACCTAGGATGCTCCATCTCTTCAGGTAATAAACTCGACAAAGATATTGATAACAGACTGGCAATATGCAAGCGGCTGGCTTCTGAAAAAAGCCTGGAATAAGAAGCATCTGAAAAAAGCACGAAGAGCAATGTGTACCAAGCTGTTGTACTGATCACTCTTTTAATAATAATAAATAATATGTCGTTCTTATATAGCGCTTCATGCCTTTACAAGGCCTCTAAGCGCTTCACATTAATACCCTGGTCATTGGATCAAACACATATGGAACACATTGAAACACCAAATTAAATTAGTAAATGAAATTATATTATCATTCCATAAATTGCAGCTAGTAATCAGCGCATGTTGTGTTGGAACCTACCAGGTACCCACTTGTACTCCTGGCTGGAGAGAGGCAATCGTAGATAAAGTGCCTTGCCCAAGGACACAAGCGATTTGCACAGCCATAGTTTCGAACCCCCGACCTCAAGGTTGGGAGTCCAAGCCACAACCGGTGCGCCAACCGCTCATATATATGGCTCCAACTGATAGATATAAGCACAACCTTGAAAGTTCCATCAGCGCTGCCTCATCATCCTGAACATCCACTGGAGTGACTTTATCTTGCATTCTATCGATGTTCTCAATCTGATAAAAGTCATCAGCATCGAGGACAAGCTGTTAAAGACGCAGCTTCGTTGCGCTGGAAAGGTAGAGCATCGCTTGCCAAAGATTGTGCTGTAGACCATAAGTGAGATACAGTAAAATCTCCCTATTTTGAACCTTTAATTTAAAAGTCTATTGAAAACTTTAAGCTTGAGAAGAGGTTCCAAACGTTATCAAACACGATGGCCTTTGATAATATTTTAACATTTAAAATTATTTGATCATATGACATTCTTTAACTGTGAATAACTCCGCAACTATGAATTTTAAGGCATAGGTGTGATGGAGAACTATGATCAGTGTATAAGTGCCTTTCAAAATAGTACATGCCAACAGTTTACAAGGCATGTCGGCCACCTTGAAATTCAAAATGGCAGACCTTTTGAAGGTCAAGCAGATCGCGTGACAAGATTTTTTGTAACCATGCACTATTATACACCTATTTTTGGAAAGAGATCGAGTGCACAGCACACGCAGGGGTGGGGGCACAGCACGCCTTCTTTCCATTCACCTCAGCACTGCTGCAGGTGGTCCTGTTAACATCTTTAATGGGTAGGCCCTACCCTCACTTCATCAGAAGAATAAAACCAGATATTGAGACCAAACTTTCTTAGCATACAAGAGGTGCCCAAACGAATAGACGCTGAAGAATATAAAATAAAACAGTGCGCAAATTATTTCTGGCAGCAACTCTATGTTGACATCCAACGCCATGCCGAGTCTGGTAATATTGGCGTATGTACAACGGCATCAAGAAGGCAATATTACCCCACTAAAATCCCGTAAACTTATATGGAGTCATTCCATATGGTTCCAACACACTTTTTTGCCCGACCCCCTTGAAATCGCCCAATATTTTACCTGTTGGGGGTTCTACCCCACAGTGATATTTTTGGCCCGCGCCAGCAATTTCTGATGAGTTAGAGCAATTTGAAATTTTCATGAGATTTCTGACAGAAAACTACTGATATCTCTCTTGAAACTCAACGTATTGGAGAAATTCTGGTACCATTGGATAGAGAAGAAGATTTTCTTGTCAATGATATGCAACTCGATGATGTCCGGACAAGTGAGAATTATATATATATATTCGATTTTTTAGGATATTTGTGGCCATCTTAAATTTTAAAAATGGCTGCCATCCTAGCTTTTTGAAACTATGTTTATTGTATTCAGAGAGCTAAAAATCATATGATTAGATCCAAATTTACTATTTCCCATAGAGGAGATGTGGAATTATGCTGAAATATTATTTTTTGACCATTTTTAAGGCAGCCATCTTGAATTTCAATATGGCTGCCATTTTACGGTTACGAAACCTGTCTCATTGGCTTCAGTTCATACAGTTAGACACCAGATTTGCCCATTTTCATTGGATATAAGTGAAGTTATGAGCCAATATTTTAATTTTGGCGGCCATTTTGAAAATGGCCGCTAAAAAATATGTTCCACCTTTTTTCTGGAATTTCTCCCTCTTTCAATTTCTTATTTATACCGTAGTGATGTTAAATCAGCAGAGAAACCTTGGTCCCAGAAAAATGGTCACGGATGCCTTGATTTTCACTACTATGGTGCCAGTTTCATAGAAAGAATCAGCAGATTTCCTGAAAAGTCAGTGAAACTATCAATACCTAGGCACAAAATGTGGTCTAGAGCTAATATATTTCATTTGCCCACAACGAAACTTTAGGGGCATCATGTGGGCTATGTGTCCTAACTGAGGTGTGAATTTCTCTAAAAGTGAAAGTGTGAGTTTTTGTGGTGCTTTAATCATCGTGGTTAGTAATTGTGATTGAAAAGGTGAGGATGTGTAAGACAGTAGGTATGTAGAAGGGTGTGGTTTCTGAGAAATGGAGTAAAACCATGAAAAGGGGTGAATGACTTAGGACTTGTTAAATAACGATGTTTGAGAAATGATGAGTTAGTTGTCGAGATTTCATCAATAGAGAAAGACAATTCGTGGGACAGCCTGTGTAGAACATGATGGTGTTGGACTTTGCACAATTTTTGCTTTGAACATTTATACTTTTACACAACCTGACTTGAAAAATTCTAATTTGGAACTGAAGATTTAATGCCAGCGACGGTAGCTAAGCCAGAGCAAGTATTGTCATGTATTTTGTACCGAATTATTTCATTTATATTATTTGTATTTATATAATAAACATTTAGTTAGTTTAAATTTGTAAAACTGTTGTCAGTCTCACTCTTTCTGTTATCTCATCTTCACATGTCGTAACAGAAAATGGGGGGGGGGGGGTGGTCATCCGGGAAACGACTAAATTAAAATTTCACATTTTCTTTACTTTGATAAAATTTTGATTTTAGAGTTTTCCAATTTATTTTGAATTTTTTTTACTTTGTATTTTGTGAAACCAACAACAGTTAAAATGGTTTTCGAACCTGAAAAGTTTATTGCTGAGCCTAACCATGAGGTTTTTAATAGTTTGAAAAAGGATGACTTACTAGAGCTAGCAAAATATTGTAATGTGAGTGAAATACAATCTTCTATGAGAAAACAGGATATTAAGAACATTTTGGTAATTGTTGTTGATGAGAATATTTTTGAAATAAAAAAGAACTGGAAATGCAAAAATTAAAGATACAAAAAGAGAGAGATGAAAAAGAGATCCAGTTACAAAAAGAGAGAGATGGAAAAGAGATGCAGTTACAAAAAGATAGATAGAGTTTCAATTAAAAATATGCGAAATTGAAATAGCTAATGCAGTACAGGTAAGTCAAACTTTTTCTAATCCAAGTCATAATTTAACGTGACCAAACATATCCGGCTTGTTCCTCCTTTCCAGGAAAAGAAGTTGATAAATTTTTCTTACACTTCGAGAAAATTGCCAATAATTTAAAATGGCCAAAAGAAAAGTGGACTTTGCTTCTACAGAGTGTATTAATAGGTAAAGCTAGGGAAACTTACACCAAATTATCCATAGAACAGAGTTCATGTTATGATCTAGTTAAAAAGGTCATTCTAAAGGCATATGAACTAGTCCCCGGAGTCTATAGGCAAAAATTTAGAAACACAAAAAAGAAAGTAATCAAACCCACCTAGAATATGCTAGGAGTAAAGAGAGATTATTTGATAGGTGGTGACGTGTGTCCAAGAAAATTGAAAAGGATAACGATAACCTCAAACAACTAATTCTCATAGAAGAATTTAAAAGATGCATAAGTTCCGAAACAAAAACTTATTTGGACGAATAAAAAGCGGAAACTAGAAGATGCTGCTATATTAGCAGATGACTATGCTTTAACTCATAAAACGTCATTCATACAAAGACCATCAAATTCACACACGCCTCCCTTTAAGAAATTGCCCCTTGCTAGTAACTCTTATAGGCCAACAAATAACTATAATGCTCCCAAACACCAAGCTCCAAATCACCGAAATGATCAAAGATCTTTATCCGCTCCCACTTGTAGTTATTATAAGAAAAAAGGTCACCTTATATCCGAATGCTTTACTTTAAGACGAAAGCAACAAACAGAGGGAATTAAGCCAAATGCTCTAACCTCTTCAAAATGTAAAGCTCAGCCAACTGAGTATATTGAAACATATAAGGCCCGCAAACCTAGCTCGATTCTGTTATGAAGGATTATGAGCCATTCATTTCAGACGGTTATATATCACTATTAGGGGATTCTAACAATCTCTCCCCCATTAAAATATTAAGAGACCCAGGAGCCTCTCAATCCCTATTACTAGCAGATACCTTGCCTTTTTCTGAGAAGTCTTCTTCCGATTCTAGTGCTCTTATTCAGGAAGTAGAGTGCGGTTTTATTTCAGTTCCACTTCATAATATCTAAAGTATCTGTCTTCAGACTTAGTCTCCGGAGCTGTAACTGTAGGTATAAGAACTACTACGCCCATTAAGGGTATTCAATTGTTGCTGGGTAACGATTTAGCTGGAAAGAAAGTTATAAGTAATTCCCATGTGACTACCAAGCCTTGTTTGGACCAATCACCAGATCCAATTGACCAGGAATTCCCTGACCTTTACCCTGCTTGTGTAGTTACCAGAGCTATGCAAATAAAGCCAGAGTCAAAAATAGATTTGTCTGAAACCTTTATAGGTCAGCTTGAAAGTAATAGTAGTACTGAGATTAATAAATCTCTTGATTATAGCCTGCCTGAAAATCAGGTAGAGCATGGTGAAAATATTAATCGCCATTTATCAGATCATTCTTCTAATTTTGATTTAAATGACAAAAGTCATCAAATATCCAAGTCACAGCTTATTGATGAACAGCAAAGAGATCCTGAAATCCCTCGCTTATTTGACAGGGCTGTTAGTGAAGGTGAAGCCTCACATAACCCTATTTGCTATTTTATTAAACATGGAATATTAATGAGAAAATGGAGACCAGTTGATGTCCCAGACTGTTAATTATCAAATAGTGGTTCCACCACTATACCGTCCAGAAATACTTAGTTTGGCCCATGAAAAGTCTTTATCTGGAGACTTAGGTGTTATTAAAACCTATCACAAAATACCAAATCATTTGTATTGGCCAAATTTTAAGAAAGTTATGTCAACTTTTTGTAAATCATGCCATACATGTCAAATGGTTGGAAAACCAAATCAAAAAATCCCTAAAGCCCATCTTAAACCCATACCTGCATTTGATGAACCTTTCAGTAGAATAATAATAGACTGTGTCGGTCCATTACCTAAAACCAAAGCAGGCAATCAGTATATATTAACCATTATGTGCGCTTCGACTAGATTTCCCGAAGCTATTCCTTTAAGGAATATTAAAACTAAAACAATCGTGAAAGCTTTGATAAAGTTCTTCACATTGGTGGGCCTCCCCAAGTCTGTGCCGTCAGACCAGGGATCTAATTTTATGTCTAACGTTTTTCAACAAGTAATGCATGAATTAAACATTACACAATTTAAATCTTCTGCTTATCACCCTGAAAGCCAGGGGGCATTAGAAAGATTTCACCAGACATTGAAAAATATGATAAGAACATATTGCTTCGACACTAACAATGATTGGGATGAGGGCATACACCTATTGCTTTTCGCAGCAAGGGAATCTGTCCTGTGGGTTTAGCCCATTTGAACTTGTATTCGGCCACACAGTTCGTGGACCGCTTACACTACTTAAAGAAAACCTGCTCTCTGTGGAAGAAAATCTAGTGAATCTATTACAATATGTATCTGATTTTAAACATAAATTATTTAAGGCCTGTGATGTAGCTAGGTCTAATCTGCAAGCTGCTCAAACGAAAATGAAGAGCAGATATGATAATAACGCAGACGAACGAAGCTTTGAGATTGATGAAAAAGTTCTCGCTCTCCTTCCTATTCCTGGGAAGCCGTTACAAGCCAGGATAAGAAGGTAAATGACTTAAATTATGTGATAGATACACCTGGTAGGCGAAAGAATAAACAACTTTGTCATATTAATATGTTAAAATTATAAATTGACCGGGATGAACATATCACCCGGCATCTTTCTTCGGTACAATCTACATCATGTTTGAATACTGAGGAATTGCTTGACACTGATGAATGTATTAATAAAACTGATTTTGGTTTAGCAAAGTTGCATAACAATATTGACCAGAAGCTTTTACATTTGAATGAAGAACAAAGAAATGACCTTAAACAACTTATTTATGGATATGAACATTTATTTTCGGACGTTCCAACACGCACAAACTTGATATACCATGATGTTGATGTTGGCGATGCCACGCCTATAAAGCAACACCCATACTTGTTGAATTCCATTAAACAAACACACATGAAAAATAAAATCGAATTTTTACTCGACAATGGCGTTATTTAAAGTAGCCGAAGTGAGTGGAGCTCACCATGTATTCTTGTACCCAAACCAGACAAGACCTACAGAATGTGCACGGATTACCGAAAGGTAAATACTGTCACAAAAACTGACTTTTACCCACTACCTAGAATTGATGATTGCATCGACAAAATAGGAAATGCACGATATGTTACAAAATTTGACTTGTTAAAAGGATTTTGGCAGATACCTTTAAAGTCAGGCTCCGGAGGAAAAAAAAATTTGATATGTTGTAGAACTGATTTAGTAGTTTGATCAAAAACTGAGCAACGGTGAATGAGATACAGATTTTTGAATAGGCGGTTACGCCCCTTTCCCCCCCCCCCAGTTTTTAAATATTAACAAATCTGTATCTCATTCACCGTTCCCCAGTTTTTCGTCAAACAACTTTTTTCTGTCTTAGAAAAATCAGTTCTACAACATTCAAACAATTTTTTTCCTCCGGAGTCTGACTTTAACTGACAGAGCGAAAGAAATATCAGCATTCGTAACACCACATGGGTTCTACCAGTACAAGGCAATGCCATTTGGCATGAAAAATTCGCCTGCTACATTCCAGCGAATGGTCAGTATGATTACAGCGGGAATTGACGGATGCGACGCTTATATTGACGATGTTATTATATACACGGAAAGCTGGGAAGACCATTTACAGACCATCAAGGACCTTTTCGACAAGCTCACAGAAGCAAATTTGACTGTTAATTTAGTTAAAATTGAATTTTGCCATGCATCTGTAACATTTTTGGGACATGTTGTTGGGCAGGGGCAGGTTAAACCTGTTGAAGCTAAGGTCCAGGCTATTTCTGAATTCCCTGCACCTAATGGTAAACAGCAATTGATGCGCTATCTAGGTATGGCTGGATATTACAGAAAATTCTGTAACAATTTATCTGTTATTGCTGCCCCTTTAACTAATTTACTAAGAAAAAGGGTGAAATTTATTTGGTCAGACCAATGTCAACTCGCTTTTGACAAACTTAAAGCTGTACTTAAAAGCACACCAGTTCTTTCAGCACCAAATTTTGATATTGATTTTCAATTAGCCGTCGATGCTAGTGATATTGGTGCTGGGGGCGTACTTTTACAGGAAGACGACGACGGTGTTGACCATCCTGTATGCTATTTCTCAAAGAAATTCAATCATTATCAAAAAAATTACTCCACGATTGAGAAAGAGTGCCTTGCTTTAATTTTAGCACTCCAACATTTTGATGTTTATATATCGTCTTCTGTTAAACCCCTAACTGTTTTCAGCGATCATAATCCCCTCACATTTTTAAATAAAATGAAGAACAATAATCAACGTTTAATGAGGTGGAGTTTAATCCTACAAGAATATGACCTGATAATTCAGCACATTAAGGGTAAAGATAACTTAGTCCCTGATGCTTTGTAAGACAGTAGGTATGTAGAAGTGTTTAGTTTCAAAGGGAGTAAAACCATGAAAGGGGGTGAATGACTTAGAACTTGTTTGAGAGATGATGAGTTAGTTGTCGAGATGTGATCAATAGAGCAAGTATTGTCATGTATTTTGTACCGAATTATTTCATTTATATTATTTATTATTTATATAATAAACATTTAGTTAGTTTAAATTTGTAAAACTGTTGTAGGTCTCACTCTTTCTGTTATCTCATCTTCACATTTCGTAAAAATATCCAGCCCTCTATAGGCTGCAAGAACAAGCTTTCCTTCAGCTGTGAAAGAGCAGGACAAACTGCCACCCAGTAAACATAAGTTGAAGTACTTTGGTGTTAGCACGAGGGCAAACATTGTTAGAAAGCTTGCACGTTGTAGGTTGTTAAAAATATGCTCTACATTATACCATGATTATACTATAATAATCAAAATTTAGGCCCAGGCTAGGCCTGGGTCAAAGCCATGTGTGCTCCAGCCTGAGCCACCTGAGTGAAGAGGCTACAGCAGAGAGCTGATGCGTTATTGTATAAGTGCCTAGTGATAGGGCTAGCCTAGGCCAAGTGCTTGAATAGGCTTAGTTTGTTTTAGTATTATATATTTGGGTCTATTGCATAGATAACATTAAATATATTAATATTATACCAAGCAATCATAACGGACCAACAATTGGTGAAATATTAGATTAGTAACAGTAAACATATCGAAAATAATGACTACAAACTTTAAACTGGATAATCTAATTTCTAAGATTTTTCAATATTCTGAAGCCCTCTTCGCTAAAACTTAACAGAATTAAATTATTTTCAGAGAGTATTCTTTGATTGTATTTAATCATAGTGACAGCAATTTTTTAGAATATGCCTTAACTTCTGAAATGTTTCAGAAAAATGTTTTATTGCCAAAAAAAAAAAATTTCGGTTGAAATAAAATTCATTTTTAATATAAAAATGTATTTATGTGTAATTATCTATATGTCACTATAAATATAAAATCACACCATCTATATAAAGTGAAATTATGTGAAATAATACACAGATGGAGGATTTATAGCATCAATTTTTCACCCTACTTTTAGCTGCCAAATTGGCCATAATATTGACCTTTGACCTCAATTTTTTTTATTAAAACATTTATTAACCCCAAAGAAGCATTTCGCTTGGCAAGTTAAAAACCAGGGTACTATAAAAATTAAATTTTGTGTTCTATACAGATAATGTATATAAAGGGCAGTTTAACTTACCTTAAAGATCTCGTAACAAACTTAGTGGTAGTCAGTATGATTTTGATTGAAGTGATCTATTGCTGAACAGGAGACAGTCATGTGTCGTCTGACGTCATCAGTGACATTATTTCTTATTGGTCAATAAATATAGCACCAGTTGCTTAAAATCGAGCTGCAATTTATACCAACATTTATCAGTTAGAACTCTAGATGGCGCTAAATTCTGTGACGCTGTCGAAGGCAAAAACTATTATATTTCTGGGTTACATAGGCCTACATACATGCTTTGCAAAATTTATACGGGCAATTATACAAAGTAAATTGTTTAAGCATTTAATCAATATATTGATGTACATGTATTTTTTTTTTGACGATCCGCTATTATATTAATATATGCTATCAATTATATTTATATGAACTGTAGACTACTTATAAAATAAACAAAAGTGACTCCAAATTAAAGGCCATCACCAACGTTTTGACTTCATTGAGTTATCATCAGGAATAACATAATTACAAACACAGAGAGTATCTAAATCGCTAAAATATGCAAATATAATGAAAGAATCATAAGATAATAGGCCTAAGCAGCAAATGCGATTTGTCCAGGGGAACAGGAAATAGTCAAAATTAGACTAACAGTCTCTCGAAGCTCTTAGATCACAGTTTGCTAATGGTCTATGCCTGTGAATAGCACTGGTTTCTTTAAGTAACAAAAAGTCCAATTAGAAGAACTGTCAATTATATTAGTATTAGAGTAAATTATGGATTTAGAGTGAATTATAGAGTGATGATCAAGTTTTAAAATGTAATAAAAATTATTACAGGTTTGTACAAATGTTGGGGAGAGTTTAACTATGATTGCTGTTACAAAACACTCATGTCACACTTTAGAAGTAGGCGTACATTTTGTGACAGATCATGTAGTGTGATAACCGGAATATACTTTTAAAACACGTGAACACTTTTACAAAATAAAAACAACTCTCGTCAAAATACCACTGTGTGTGACACGTGACGTACGCTACATTGTTTATCTGATCTCACCAAATCAGAATGTAAGCTGAGAATGCAGGACGAGTACGTACGCACTTATGAGCAACAACGATGAACAAATTTCATGTTGTATCATGGATCACACACTGTAGTAATCTCAATTATCATTAGGTAACGTCATGGAAAATTGTATAAATGTTTATTTTGTCCAGATAATGAAAATAATTACAATGTTTGGCTGCGTGAATTTAATGGGATAGCTTCAGTTTCTCTCCTTATTACACATAGGGCTACTCTGAGTCGCAAAAGATACAGGCCTTTTTTGTGAATCCGGCAAATTTCTATGCATAACTGAAATGACCACAGCGTTCCAAATTTGCTTTTCTATTGCTTTGCAATTTTCCCCAGACACTTTGTATACTTTATCTTTAATGTTATTATCTTATGATTGTTAATGTTGTATAGGCCTAACGTTTTGCTAGTCATTATTTTGATTAAAGTTTTGCATGACGTTGTAAGACTGAAAAAGTTCTTGCGATGCCAAATGTGGATATTTCTTGGAGGGGAGAGGGTGGGTGGTTGGGGGTAATTTCAGATTGTGTGGATTGGCCTCTTTAAAATGGACTTTGTGAGAGTTTTCTAAATAGTGTCTCGCAGGAATTAATTTATTGTTAATTAAACTTAGCGCCTCTCTGTACGGTTGCAGTAGTCACAGACCACACCCATATGCAATTTCAGCACAATGACGTTCAATTCAATTATATTTAATACAATTCAAAAGACATGTATTTTCGTTCATAAAAAACAACAATGAAAGTGAGAGCAAAAGTACAAAGCAAATAGATAAATATAAACAAATTTAAAGATAAGAATATGGGTCAAATACAGTATATATAATTAAAATTAAACTGTATGGACGAAGGCATATTTCCTAAAAGATTGAGACCTTGTGGCGGGTAGCTACTTTTTTTTTCCTCAACGTCTCAGTCAAGCCAATTGGTGGCGCTATAATTTGTATATCAATAGGCCTATTCATTAGCAAAGGGCTATGCTTTCGCTCGCTTGCTCGCTGTCTGCCGCTCTGTTAATACCGCGTTTTTTTGTTACGTTAGGCCGAAGTTTGTCTTGAGGCCTAATATAATACGGTAACAGGGATGAATACAATTACATAAAGATGGCTAAACTTTATTCTCAGACAGCGTCGTACGACGCAGTCCGACGATCACGATTTACTTTATGCCACTACCTTGTATACTGTATTATTATAACACTGTAACAAAAAAATAAAAACAACATTGTCTTTTTTTCATAGATTGGTGGGGTGGGGTGGGGGTGGAGATACAATCATTATTTTAACATAAATTAAACAAAATAAAATACTGCTGTACTGTGCATGCATTTCTGTGTACTTATAGTATTACTACCAATAAGCCCAAATAAAAGTATACCAGTAGTTTTGCAAAATTATTTTCTTTTAATTATTATCCTTGCTTGTACAATCATACATTGCATTTTTTTTAATTTGTTGAACATTTTTTGGGTATTTGATTTGATTTATTTTTTTTAATTTTGTTATTAGATTAATATAATTTTTGCTTTTCAATTTCTGTTTCTTTTATAAAACACCACCTCGCAGCTATTGCTGCATTACATTTTACAATTTGTAAAGGAAAAAAACCCATCAAAATAAGAGCATAAGGAAAAAGGACATCTAAAAACCACCATCAAACATTAACAGCATATAGTACATAAAGATTAGAATATAAAAAACCTCTACTGATTGAATTAAGGTGTTTGTACTGTATAATGACAATTATTATTAGGCCCATTGTTATTATTATTAGGCTTATATATTATTGATTGATTTATTCAAAGTTGAAATAAGTAAAAGGTTTAGAATTTAGGTTGCTGATACGTCACACGTCTTAGATTCATAATTTCATTACAAACTATCAGTATTCAAACTACTGGTAATCAAACTTCTGCCATTTCAAAAACCGAAGTAATTATCAGTGGCGCTTCATATTATTGTTGGAATAAGTGCGTTTTGAGTGATTTTTTAAATAAAGCAATTGATGTTGATTTGTTAATGTGAATTGGTAGTGCGTTCCAGAGTGTGGCTGCAGCAAATGAAAATGATCTGTGTCCGAAGGTCTTAGTGTTGGTGCGAGGGACAGAAATTAAATTGAGATCAGATGAACGTAGGGAACGGCCAGGCACATATTTGGGAAGAAGTTGATTACTGTATGCGGGTTGATTGAGAGTCAGTGACTTATAAGTCAGTAAAAGGATTTTATATTGAATTCTGGCATCAATTTGCAACCAATGAAGTTCACGTAAAATGGGGGTTATATGAGTGCGTCAGTTAGTAAATGTTAGTATGCGTGCAGCAGAGTTTTGTAGTCGTTGAAGCCTGTTAATTTGGATTTTAGGAATGTTAAATAAAAGAGAGTTGCAAGTCAAGTCGGAGAAAAAGAAGGCGTGAATAATCAGAGCCGTAGTTCGTTTTGATAAGTATTTTGTGATAAGTGCTATATTACGTAGATGAAAGTTAACAGATTTTATGAGTTTACCAATGTAATTGTGCATGGGAAGCTTGTCATCAAATGTGACGCCAAGGTTGGAAATGGTAGAGGAAGTTTTAACGATAGATGAGCCAATATGGAGTGAGTTGATGTTAATTCTTGAGCTAGATTTATTAGTACCGAAGATGATGAATTCAGTTTTATTTTCGTTTAGCATAAGCATGTTATTGGACAGCCAACTGTGGATGTCGTGGAGGCAGGTTTCGAGACGTGTTTGAATGAAGTCAGAGTCAGAGGGATCAAAATCAATATAAATTTGGATATCATCAGCATAAATGTGATAATAAAGGTTATGGGACTTGATAATTTCGGATAGAGGGGATATGTAAAGGGAAAAAAGAAGAGGGCCAAGAATTGAGCCTTGTGGAACTCCATATTCAATAATTTGAGGATCAGATCTAATTTTGTTTATTTCTACAGATTGAGTTCGGTTAATTAGATATGATGCAAACCAGTTTAGAGCCGTACCAGAAATGAAGAACTGTGAGGATAATCTGTGAAGTAGGATATTGTGATCAACAGTGTCGAAAGCCGCTGAAAGATCCAAGAGTATAAGGGCAACGACCCGTTTCCTATCTAGAGCAACAGTAATGTCATTGTGTATTTTAGCAAGGGCAGTTTCAGTACTTTGACTAGTCTTATATGCCGATTGAAAGGGGTCAAACAAATTAAATTGAGTAAGATATGAAATTAACTTCAATAAGTTTTGCAAGATAAGGAAGATTAGAAATTGGCCTAAAATGCTGGAATTGTTGGGGATCAAGAGACGGTTTCGTTCTTCAAAATAGGGGTGACTACAGCACTTTTAAGATTATCCGGAAAAGAGCCGGTTTCAAGAGATTTATTGATTAAGGAAGCAATGGTTGGAGCAATACTGGCTCTGCAAGATTTAAGAAGTTTGGTAGGGATGGGATCTAATGAACAAGTAGCCGATGACGAGGACAAAATTAACTTCTCAATTGCATTATGGTCAACAGTGTCAATTGAAGAAAAAATGTAAGCATTGTTAGTGTGCAGTGACTCCAGTGGCGCAGTTACAATTGAAACATTTGATGGATGATACAATGGAGAAAGCTGCAATTGTGATAAACGAAGACGAAT
>NW_022711453.1:0-1141 GCF_011630105.1 Anneissia japonica
GCATTTAGCTACATTACACTTAATACTGATTGTGTTTGTACTGTGTACCTAAATAAACAAATAAATATTCCTAGATATTGGCTTTCTGGATGGATGCCATTCATATTTTCATTGAAAATGAAAGCAACATTACCAGTAATTTTCTGTCCTTATGGTTACAGCAGGACTACAAAACAAGGATTTTGAAAAGGTAACATAAGGAGAGGAGCCCATTTTTCTAATTGGTGGTCAAATTAGGCTCATTCTTAATGTCCATAGTCAACTTCAATAGATTCACCACTGAGAAAACATTAGGAAACTATGAAATTATTCCATTGTACATTTCCAACTAGCAGCAGCATTTGTAAATATAATATATATTTTTTTAATAAAGTCGGTGCAACCACATGTTAGGAATATTTCAAGAACAGGTGCCAAAAATGAGTAACTATGGCGACATTAACAAACGAATTGGGTTTCTCTCAATCATTGTCAAAATTTTCACCAAAACAAAGGTTTTGGCCTGAAGGAGAATTTGTGAGAGTTAGCAAAATGAGAAAGACAGTTTGAGGTAAGGAATCTCACCATAAAAGTCTGGTCACAGAGGGTGCAATATAGAGTACATTGTGAAGCAGGTAATACTAGATTCAAGATTCTAGGTCAGAGCTTACAAAACAAATCTGGTGTGAAGTTTATTCTAGAGCATATGTTAGACTGCCCATAAACTGAGCAAGTGTAAATTTCAAGAGCAGGTTTGATAAGCTTGATAGAAACATTAAAACATTTGGAGCTAATATTATTAAGACAAAATATTAAATTTTTTTTAACCATATTTATAGAGGGTGATCCAGCATATCCTAAAAATTAGCTGATATTCAGGGGCCCTCTTAATTAAATGAAATAATGTGACGCTTTTATCAGCAAAGTCCCTTCATGAGGCTTTTTGTTTTGTTTTTTTGTTTTTATTGTTTTTTACCACACGATAAATATTACAATTAAAGTTACATTTTCTAAACAAAAGCAGATAGCGAGAGAAAAAGAAAGAAAAAAAAAGAAGTGTGCGGTACAGTAGGAGGTCAAAATAGGTTTGTAAAACAAATTTTAAGACATGACCACCAGTTAAAACAAATAATAATGATAATAATAATAATAATCAACAACA
>NW_022711454.1:0-1918 GCF_011630105.1 Anneissia japonica
GTAGATGCATTGCAAACAATTTCAAAGTTAGTATAAATTTACTAAATTTAGCTAATCAGTACAATAAACAACAGGGAACATTAATGATCAAATAACTTCATTTGGTTTCTACTTATGTATGGTATTGAAATTTCAATACCATATTTTATTTCATTTTTTTTGCGCCATAATATATAAAAATAGTTGTTGTTGCCAAGTGGCAGGATTGCCCAAAAGTAAAATTAATTTAATGTCGAGGGGCTCACGACAACGACAAAATATATAATATCATAATTCTATACACATAATTCAAATATAATGTAAGCATTGAAATACAGTAAGGAACATTAAGTGACAGGTAAACAACAAGCATTTATGTTGAGCCTGAAATCAATCCTTACTTACCTCCACCAAGGAGGTTATGTATTCACAGCTCTGTTTGTTAGCAAGATTACGCAAAACCTAATGAATGGATCATTATAAAATTTAGTGGAATGGTACAATAATCTAAGGGATGATTCAATTTTAACTGCAGGTTATGTTCTAGCACACTCATATTCCTTGTTTATTTCCAGGCGAATTTGTGATCCAAATAATTATGAAGATTTAAAACCAGCATTCCCATTCAAATCGGAAATGGAAACAGTCCGCCAAATGATGACCAGGGTGAGAAACAGAGCCTTTTAATTTTCTTTAAAGCAAACAATAATTATTTCATCAGAAAGCCTGTAAGGTAGTACTGACAGTGGTTAAAGATTCTTTTTTAATAGTTACCCTTGATCATTTTCCTATAAATATTATTATTTTACAGATGGCTGAGCATTTTATTCAGCCCATGTATGGCAGTTTACAGAACACTACTAGGCCACAGTCTGCTAGATCAGTGTATTATAAGGTAAAGTATATTAATCAATTTTAAAACATCTAAGGCTACGGTCACACCAGCGTCTCAAGCCTGGCTTGACTCTCCGCGGGTGAGATTTCAAGCCAGGCTCGAAATTCTGGGTCGGTCACACTAGTTGGATTGACCTCTAAATTGTGAAAGTTGAAACAGCAGAGCCGTAAAGAGAGAGTTTCGCCAACTCTGTTTCACGGGATTCGATATACGCGCGTGTAATTGGGTGGATCGCAATCAAAGATTTTACACTAGACGTGCCCGAACCACTCTTCTTCAACTGATCTTTTATCAGCTTGTATTGGGCTCGCATTGCCTTCACTTTTGTTTGAATTTGGGCCGTCGTTCTCTTCTCATGTCCGAGACTGGCTAATCAGCAAGCACGCCAAAAATTCCCGTTTTGTTGTTTGTTTTTTTATTTTCTATCCGGTCTCTCAGCTCGGGTTGGCCCCACAAATCTACCAGGTCAGCAGTTTCCTGGTCGCTCCAAATCAATCGCATTATTATTAATTAAAATTTGAATTAACTTTTATGAAAAGTAATGATTGCGTCTTGATTGAACACACATGAAGAACTCGCGGGTTTTTAATTTAAGAACTTCTAAACGCAACGGCGTCATCGACTGTGATTGGTCGACAGCCGACGAGGAAATGTCAATCTCGGTCACGCCAGGGTCAATCCAGGGTCAATATGGGTGCTGAGCCGGGATCGAGATAGGTAGATTGAGATCGAGGTCACGCCAGGCGTGAGTCGGTGCAGATGCGGTCACATTACGAAAATCTCACCCGCGGTGAGTCAAGCCAGGCTTGAATCTCTAGTGTGACCGTAGCCTAATAAAGAATAGATTTCATTACTAAGAGAAGGTATTTTTATTGTTTGTATTCAAAACACTACTAAATTACAAAATACTAGATTACTAAAATACTAAAAACTACACTACTAAATGATAAATTCAATAAGTCAATTTCATTTGCATCAATACAGTACATGTTCGACACTGTACAATTTCTAACAATGTAGTAAAGTCCCAGTAAGCTTAGCTTG
>NW_022711455.1:0-800 GCF_011630105.1 Anneissia japonica
CCTAGGCCTCCGGTGGCTAGGCCCATGTTGACTGACCTCAGCCAAACAGTGCCTGTGGAATTCGTGTGATTCGGTGCGATCGGATTCCGTGGTAATCGGGAGTAATAAAGATTGTAGCACCCAATCACAAGGGTAACAATTGTGATATCGATTACATATCGACTACTATTGGTGAGCTTTCAGACACGATTTTACTTTGCGATTGGGTGTCGCAATTGCTACAACCGATCGCAATGCGATGCTAGTCTGAAGATAGAGGTTTTGCTGCAGTGACATCTCGCTGCTGGCGACTCGGTGCTGGAGCCGACTACAAAATACAAACCTACCGCGTGCAGCAGGCATGTTTTCGGAAGTAAATACCATTTTAAACACATGCGCAGATCGATTCGCCAGCAGCGAGTCATCGCCAGCAGCGAGTCGCCAGCACCGAGATGTCACTGCAGCAAAACACTACTGAGTCTGGTCTGAATGGGGTATTAGCAAACAGAGCCGTAGATAGAGAGTTTGGCCAACTCGGTTTCAATCACGTGACTTACACCGGCCATGTTGTCACCAAAACAAAACAACGCGATAGGGTAGGAAGTTAGCAGTTATTATAGATGATTAATGCTATATAATGTGAAATACCGTTATGTTGGGTTTGGGGTTGCTGCAATCGATCCAACAAAGAAACAAAAATGTATTAATTTCCTTAAATTCCAAAAAGGAGGAGGATTTGGGATTATATTTTAACTCCGCATGGCGATCGAAAAATCTCGCTATCCACGTAGTAAATAAAGGCATGTACCGCCCGCCCCACT
>NW_022711456.1:0-723 GCF_011630105.1 Anneissia japonica
TCAATTAATATACAATGTTATTCGTGTTAAGTGTTTATTTAAGTTTTGTCAATTAATGCTTGGATGATCTCGAAAGTGATTAAGTTTACTATATTGGTTTCCCCCTGGTATTAATTTGACTTCTTTTTGTACTGTTTTACTGTTCATTATTATTTGTTGTAAATGTTCACCTGAAAAAATAAATTAATTAATTAATCTATAGTTACAGCAAATTTTAAGCTGTAATTTCTATTTCTATTCACAATATACTTATCTAATACTTTATGTTCAACTGTTTAAAACCAGCTTTGAAAATGATGTGTAAAAAAAATCATATACTGAATGCCACTTTTGTAAGATCAATTCCTAAAATTTTGACCTTTGACCTAATTTTTTTAGTGTTTTAGATTGGGTCAATCACCTTTAACCCCAAAAAACGTAATTTCCCCACTCTCCTATACCCCTAACTTTGTTTTGGTGTTATCTTAGTATGTACTCCTACACAAGTCAGTTGAAATCACATTCATTGTAATATTTCTTAATGATATATGCCAGTTAAGTGAATAAAAATACAATTTTTGACAGTTTGACCTAATTTTTCAAGGTCATGAATTGATTATGAAGGCTTTCAATATTAGTTGTTTTTTATTTGTTTTATAATTCTGTGCATTTTGACACCAAAATTGTTAAGTCCTTTGAAGACGTGGATTGTGGAACATTTTTTATCTTTGTCGAGGACACTAG
>NW_022711457.1:0-2439 GCF_011630105.1 Anneissia japonica
CTGGCCCTTTGTAGGCCATGCCCATTACAGTAGTATTCTGTTACTGTTCTTCACAGAGTGGGTTTGTCCCCCTAAACTTCACTATATCCGCCATTGTTTTATATCGTACCAAACAGTTTGTAACGAAAGTTATTTATTAGTTGTATGAAAAAAGAGGTCAGTTGAGGGAATCAAACCCGCAATCTATCGCTTTCTCGGTGAGCGTCATACTCTTTAGATTACTGTCAGAGGCCCTTACGATATATTATTACAGTTTCTAAGACCTGTGTTACAGTATTAATATTCATTTTACACAGAATCAACAACGGCCAAAGTGACGACAGTACCACTGACGTCAGGAACAAAAGGACATACCACTGGTATGTAGATATGCACATTGTTCTATATAATTATCAATAAAATCCAAGAGACTTAGATATCTAAAAAAAATATTATGATAATATATACACACACAACCCCTCCTCCGCACCCCCACCCCACCACACACACATCAAATAGATAATAAAATAGAAGTTTATTTAATTGAAGGTTAGTTAAGCTAAACGTATGTTGTCTTATATGCCACCCTTCTTAAGCCTAGGCAGATTATCTGGCCCTTCGTAGGCTATGACCCATTACAGTATTTTTCTGTTACTGTTCTTCACAGAGTGGGTTTGTCCCCCTAAACTTCACTATATCCACCATTGTTTTATATTGTACCAAACAGTTTATCAACGAAAGTTATTTATTAGTTGTATGAAAAATAAAAGGTCAGTTGTGGGAATCGAACCCGCAATCTATCGCTGCCTCGGTGAACGTCATACTCTTTAGACTACAGAGGCCCGTACGATATATTATTACAGTTTCTAAGACCTCTCTCTATTAATACAACTTGAGGGCTCACACATTCTGGAGCGACTACTTAATACAGTGCACCTCCAATTCGAGACCCCTCTAATTCCGAGACCCCTCTAATTCGAGACCACGTTTCCAAAGACCCAAATAACAATCTTCAACCCTTTAACCCTTTAGCTCTCTAATAGGAGACCAACCCCAAGAACACTCCAAATTTTTAGGTCCAATGGTGGTCTCGAATTGGAAGGCGAACTGTAGTGGTAGTGGCTCTGTATTTATGCTAACACTATTTTGTGAGAGTAACTCTTTATTATTTAAAAACCCCTATAGTACTTTTAAAAGGGCTATATGTATAATTTATCCACAGAGACAAACATTACGAATTTATACAGTATATTAAAACATAAAACGTTTAACGTCAACGCGTTATTGTATTTTCAAAAATTAAAAGCGACTTATATTGGCGTCTAAAATCATCCTTTTCATTAACATTCTTGCAGATTACCTGACCAGGGTACGAATTCTGAGTAGCATTTAAAATAACCCGGCGAAATTCGAGGATAATTTCGCCGTTCGATTTAATACAATAGCATAGTCCTGTACGTATTGGGCATACGAATCTTGATTTTCTATAACTTTCTTCTCATCGATTTTAGTGTAACAAACAGAAAAATCATTACTCCATATTATACAGTATAACAAATTCGTTGAAAACATAGTTTAAATGTTAAAATTGTATTCAAGTTTAGGTTATTTAATATAAACAAGAGATGAAATTTAGAATTCAGTACCGTATTACTCTGAAGAAATACAATGGATAAATAAAAAGTTGTTTATTGAAATTAGCAGAAAATTGGCAATACCGTATTAAGTAGTGCTAATTGATATAATAAATTTAATTAATTAAATCTAATTGCAATTATCATTCTGGAAACCTCCCAACCACCCCCACTTGTTACGTTGATTTAACAAAACGAACATCGCAACCGGTTTCCTGTTAAATTATATTTTTATTGTCTAAAACGACGCAATCGTAAGAAATTCTGACTTCTTAAAGCCTAGTTTCCTGTCGACATAAGAAGACAGTTTCACTTACGTCTACGTCGTTTTATCGCACCAAAATTCGATTTGACTTGAAAGCGATTGAGACTGGTGAAATCGACGTTACCTAGCGATAACTTTATTTTCCACGAGTTGACAGGAAACCGAGATTCAGTGATTTATACTTGAGTAAACACGCTTACGTTGCGTTGTCTTACGTCTCTTACGAAATTTCGCGCCAAGAAATCTTGAAACGCAGCCAATCAGTGACAATAATTATAACGTAGCCTTTATGACGACCCATTTTAAATTATTACGAAACTAAGTGTTATTGTTATAATACGCTTTTTTATAATCGTACACTAACATAAAATAACAAATAAAGCTGATGCCAAGCTATTATGGTACTCATTATTAGTTCTACACATTTTTTTTTTTTTTTTTGTAAGAACCAGAAAAATTTTGCTGAGGCTCAGTGTTCTTATTTTTTATTTTTTTGGGACAATTTCTGGCTCAAAATGTTCTTACACGTAATTTGTACTTATTTTACACATTTTTTTAAAG
>NW_022711458.1:0-869 GCF_011630105.1 Anneissia japonica
GCGGAGGGGTATTAAAGTATTAGTCTAATACCCTCAAAATTTCAAAAATTTGTTTTTATGATCTCCCTGTTTCTACAGAATAACAAAAACAGCGACATTTAGTATTATTATGCAGATTTTACATTATAATTGACCTAGTTGGTGTCCCATAGAAAAGGTATTAGGAAATGACGTTCTAATACCATACAGCCTATCTTCACAATGATAATGATGGCGGTCAAATACCATGTCAAATACCAAGTGTAGAAGGATAGTGTATTCACTAGTGCTAGGAGTATGATAGGTCAAATGGTGTCAAAAAAAAAGTAAGAAGACCGGTTGTACAATCTGTAAGCGATGGATTTCTGTGGTATAAAATTCATTATAAGATTAATCAGATTTGAACGATGCTAGTAGGGGCCTATAGTGGCAGGCCAAGGGCCTAGTTAGGCCGGGGGCCGGCTAGTTAGGCCAGGGCCAAGTTAGGCCAGGGGCCTTGTTCTAGGGGCCAGGCCTGCCCTATAAGTTAGGCCTAGGTACACAAAGAATACTAGGTTAGTAGGCCAGGGCTTAGGAGATGTGGCGCAGTTGGACTATTTTAAAACACACAATAGTTTCTATTGTTTTTTCGACTTTTATTAGATAAATAAGCTTGGCGGATCCTGTTTGCTGGATGGGATGGGAGTGGATGAGGTGTGCAAAGACATATATATGCAGCAGTCAAATAAGACATCGAGTGTGCCATGAATTATTTAGCTAAGACACATAAATCGGGGGAACCTTAACGTTAGCCTGGAAACATGCCCCTGTTCTGTGTTCGTAGGGAATGGTACTACTAGTGAAAAATGACCTTATTGGGTGTGTAACGCCTCACAACCCACCCCCTCCTC
>NW_022711459.1:0-652 GCF_011630105.1 Anneissia japonica
CAAAAACTCCACTTCCCGGTATTTAGCGTCGTCTAACGTGAAACACCAATGCAGGCTTTTCGCTTTCGCAACCGATCCGACCTCCGCGTTGGAAGACATGGTGTCTGAGTAAAGACAAATGCCTCTTTGGGCGTGTATGTATCTTCGAAAGTAAAGGTGTTTTTTGATTTTGACGATAGCAGACAGGGAGAAGAGATGGATCCGCCTTCGAGCAATTACCTGATAATCGGAATGGACGAATCTTGGGAACGGGAGATCTTTAAGTTGGTGAAGAAGAATAACCCAAATGTGAAGGTGACGTGTCGGCACTACGTTCCCGTCGAATCCGAATTATCAGAGACTGTCGCCGACGAAGAATCGAGGGTGGTCGGCTGTCGAGAGGAGACGACGATGCCAGGGTCGAAGAAGGAGGAGCGGGTACACGTTGATTTTTAGATTTTGATAAGAGTCGGTCCAGCTTCGTGGTGACCGGAGCGACGTCACTTACACGAAATGTCGCTCCTGTATAGATTCATTTTGATTTGAGTATTAGAGCATAAAAGGCCAAATGATTAACCGGATTTCCATTCGCGATGGAGACTGTCAGGCTGGAACGGTTTGTAAAGGCTGCGAGCGGTCTGCGTGTGATCGAACGTCAGATTAAATTTCTGGT
>NW_022711460.1:0-755 GCF_011630105.1 Anneissia japonica
GGTCCCATCTACTCGCTATCATCGGCTTGGTATCTGAGTTCTTCAAACATTACATCGAATTTAGCCTAGTCATCGTCATCGTCATCATGATGGTTTCTTTTATGAGGATCGGAGTCGTTCGGCTCTTCTCCCAGAAGTTGTCGCCAGCTACGACTTAGGTTTTCTTCCGTTGCATCTTCCCATGCTTGGGAAATCCAACCAACGCAATCCTTGATTGTCAACTGCTTGATGACATTTGGAATGTCGTCATCGTTCGCCAGGATGTGTCGTAGGAGATGCTTTTTGTAGCGTCGTTTCAGGGGTTCCAAGATCCCCTGGTCTATAGGCTGAATCACGCTAGTGGTGTTTGGGGGAAGATACTCAACCCAGACGTTCCCATCCTCAGAAACGAGTTCTTCTTTTTGGGAAGGGGTGATTGTGACGGAGCATTATCCGGAAGAAGTAGAATTTGGTATGGAAATTTTGTATGGAATGTCGTGTTAATGGCACCACCGCCGGACAGTTGGAACAGAGTCACTGTGGAACCATTTTTTTAAAACGGTAGCATCCATCCATGCTGAATATTGGCTATAATATGCAACCGGCAAGCGGGACATCCTTCCTTTTTATAGCATCTTGGTCGTTTCGATTTGTGGATGAATAAGAGAGGCAATTTGCACGTCTCTGAGGCATTGGCACAGCCCATGATTTTTACCTTGTCCTTTAATTTTTTTTTAAAGTTTTTCGCATTTTTTCGTTTCGTAAAACCAACGAAC
>NW_022711461.1:0-738 GCF_011630105.1 Anneissia japonica
ATTCGAATTTGCAGCATCTCTTCTGCCGAGAGCATCGTTCGTCCAGATGCGTTCTCAACTCTTCCATTCGAAGCGGACGAAGAGAAGTACGCTCGAAGACACCAACATCGAGGAGGTGGGCACGAACACGTGTTTCGTCCGTCTCCGTCGAACCGACGTGAGCGATCGGTACAAAGCGATCACTGCCAACATGCCGGTCGGCACCAAAATCTTCGTGTGAATTCGGCGTATTAATTAAAAATAAAATATGCTACATTCTCGGTACTTCGTGTTTTTTCGTTTCAATTTCTTTTGATGTAACCGTATTTCTACCTCGGCGATACTCGTGGAGTTCGTTCACTCTGACTGTTGACGTCGTACTGTAGAACTCGATGGGGGACGACGAACGGGTAAGAAATCTGCAGATGCAGATGGAGGAGAGAAAAGAATATATAGGAGTACTTGAAAAAAGCTTGGCCGTGGCGGCGAAGAAGAATGACGTATTGCTTGGAGAAAGGCTGTCGATACACGAAGAAGAGAGAAGAACTTTCATCGCATCTGTCAAATCTTTAATGGATTCTGTTCTTTGCTTTACCTATATAGTGGTATTGTGGCTCCTGATTGAGTTCATTGTGGAAAGGTATCGAGGTTTGACTAAGTGATGGAGAAGAAAAAAATGTACAGCATACAAGACAATAGTAATTGTACATTATTCGACGTTTGAATGAATAAATTACGTAAAATATAAAAAAAAAATAA
>NW_022711462.1:0-1431 GCF_011630105.1 Anneissia japonica
TTCCGTGACATATGGACCTCGCAGAGATGAAAAAAAAAATTTTTACAAATTGATTTGAGATATGAGGACGACACTTTTTGGGGCCAGTGTTGAAGGATAGGACCTTGCTCACCTATCTCTTAACGTTATGAGATCGAACGAAGACAGGGTGAGCTTCGTAGATAGGCTAGGTTCCGTGACTTTTGGACCTCGCAAAGTTCCAAAAAAAAAATTTTTTACAAATTGATTTGAGATATGAGGACGACACTTTTTGGGGCCAGTGTTGAAGGATAGGACCCTTCGAAGCCAACCGAGAAACCCGAATTCCGCGTCTTTCGTTACACGAAGGCGAGAGGAAATCGGGTTATCAATTTGGAATTCGATGACTCGTATCTCTTAACGTTGTGGGAGGGAATCGATCGAACGAAGCCTAGGTGAGCTTCGTGGGTGAGCTAGGTTCCGTGACTTTTGGACCTCGCAAAGTTAAAAAGAAATTTTTTACAAATTGATTTGAGATATGAAGACGACACTTTTTGGGGCCACTGTTGAAAGATAGGACCTTGCTCACCTATCTCTTAACGTTATGAGATCGAACGAAGCCTAGGTCAGCTTCGTGGGTGAGCTAGGTTCCGTGACTTTTGGACCTCGCAAAGTTAAAAAATTTTTTTTTTACAAATTGATATTTGAGATAAATTGATTTGAGATATGAAGACGACACTTTTTGAGGCCAGTGTTGAAGGATAGGACCTTGCTCACCTATCTCTTAACGTTATGAGATCGAACGAAGCCTAGGTGAGCTTCGTGGGTGAGCTAGGTTCCGTGACTTTTGGACCTCGCAAAGTTAAAAAAAAATTTGTTTACAAATTGATTTGAGATATGAGGACGACACTTTTTGGGGCCTGTGTTGAAGGATAGGAGTTTGCATTCCTATCTCTTAACGTTATGAGATTGAACGAAGACAGGGTGGGCTTCGTGGGTGAGCTAGGTTCCGTGACTTTTTGACCTCGCAGAGATGAAAAAAAAAATTTTACAAATTGATTTGAGATATGAGGACGACACTTTTTTGGGCCTGTGTTGAAGGATAGGACCCTTTGAAGACAACCGAGAAACCCGAATTCCGCGTCTTTCGTTCCACGAAGACAGCGGAAATCGGGTTTTCAAGACGGAATTCGATGACTCGTATCTCTTAACGTTGGGAGAGGGATTCGATCGAACGAAGACAGGGTGGGCTTCGTGGGTGAGCTAGGTTCCGTGACTTTTGGACCTCGCAAAGTTAAAACATTTTTTTTTACAAATTGATTTGAGATATGATGACGACACTTTTTGGGGCCAGTGTTGAAGGATAGGACCCTGCGAAGCCAACCGAGAAACCCGGTTTCCTTTCGTTTTCGTGAAACGAGAGACGAGAGGAAACCGGGTTTTCAAGTCGGAATTCGTACACCCCTATCTCTT
>NW_022711463.1:0-588 GCF_011630105.1 Anneissia japonica
AAAGGACTGTACGCACGCGCTATGTTCGAGAGCGGAGATGTGCGTCCTTTTGTTGAATTACCTTGATTAGACTGAAATATGTTCTTCATTTCAACATTAATTTTACCAAAATTGTGGTGAATTGTCGTTCATGAGACTCACTTTGCAGAAAAAATTAATAAATGTTCTGTATATACTCAAATGTTCGTCTTCGGCACCTTATGCCAACATTGTCAAAATGACAGATTAATGTTACCTAAGAACATGAAATTTTATAAAATTCGTAAATTTTAAATTGTTATAACCTTTCATTTTCGTGGTCAATTTTCACAAATCAAATCGCAGTTTATAGAAGCATTTAACAAGCTCGCGGTCAAAAAAAATCAGATGTAACAGATATTGCGAAGTACCCAAAATTAATAAAATAAAAACTAACACCATAAAACGAATGGCACGCATAGACTAATAATTGACGGCTGTACTCGCAACTAGTATCGGATTGTCGATGCCACAGTAAAGATCAAAGGATTGTACGCATTGTCCAGCTGCGAAGTACAACTGCATAAAATGTTCTTCGAACAAAATTATTTATGCGAGTCAAGTGAAAAT
>NW_022711464.1:0-667 GCF_011630105.1 Anneissia japonica
ATTATTTTATTAATATTAATAAACAATTATTTTGAATAGAATTTATTATTTCATTAATATAATATTTTTTGTAATATAAAAATAAAAATTAGTTTAAAAATTACAAATGAAGATAAAACAATATATGTATAATAGACTATCTTGTTTCTCAATCTTTTCTAATGTACAGTAATAATAATTCCCTTGTATTTTGACCATCAAAATGGCTGGACATTTGACCCTCTACTAGTTTTTGATCCAGCATGGAACAAGCAGGGCCACGCCTAAGGCGGGTGGTTACATTTCCGAGAAGAATGCCTGAAAATTAGTCCTTTGAACTAATCTAAATACTGTATATAACCATTGCCAATGTATTATGCAGAAGTTAAGTTCTGTGCACATTTTTCCAAGCCATTTTCCGCGCAAATTTGAGCTAGCTTTCAAGGCATCATCCACATTCCACGACGAATAAACTCGCATTAGTAATGCCTAGCTGTAGTAGTAGGTCCTAGATAGTTCCATGGATCTAATAATTAACATGTAAATTAATGCACTTTATTTAAAATAGTGTTGATTGTTTGTCTAATGTTTGAAATATTATTATTATAGTTTGTATATGCCTATAGGCCTAAACTAGGGGCCTAGGCCTAGGTCGCGCCAGGCAGTTAGTATTCCGTATTCTCTACAT
>NW_022711465.1:0-1269 GCF_011630105.1 Anneissia japonica
GGGTGAGTTGGCTGGAGGTAGCGGTGGTTTTGCGAGTAATTTTCGCCGCTTTAATGCAGGACGCGATACGTTTGGGTTTGGGGGAAGGAGAGTGCCCCAGCCAGAAGACATCTGCTTGGGATGCGGGCAGCGAGGCCACTGGCGTTTCCAGTGTGATCAGCAAAGGAACAGAGCCGCTCCGGCTTCAGCGCCTTTCCCAAGCTCCGCCCAACAGCAGCCACGAAACCAGTAGGGTTCAAGGTGAACTCAGTTTATTTAATTTTATTTATATTTTTTAGTTTCTGTGGTTATTAATAAGTGTTGACTTGTCTTGTATGTCGTTTAATCGTTCGATGGTAGCCTTTTATTTTATGCGATAATTTTGCTATACATTTGACTACGTTTCGATGGTGCACCATGTGTGTCTGTGTGACATTTGTTTGTTTGGTTATATAATTTTTATTATTACATCTGTTGATAACAGTTCCTTTCTTTTTCAGGCAAGCTGGTGCATGATAGAAATAATTTGAGTTTATTTTCAGCAGAAAGTGCTAGTTTTGATTATGCGAGAAATTACTTTGAGTATGAAGAGGGCCGTGAGGAGCCTGTTGTAAAAGGAAGATTGAAAGCGTCTTCTTCGTTTTGGGAATCCATTATACATGCGAATCCGGAGGTGCTAAGCATCATATTAGAAGGGTACAAATTACCTTTTTATTCTACACCACCAACAGCTAATTTTTCCAATAACAAATCTGCGTTTGAACACGCTGAATTTGTTACTACTACCATTCTAGATCTTGTAGGCAAGGGTTTAGTTAAAGAGGTGCGATATTGCGCCTGAAATTGTCAATCCTCTCTCAGTTGCCATCCAGAGTTCTGGGAAGAGGAGATTGATCTTAGATCTGAGGTTTGTTAATAAGTTTCTTTGGCGTGATAAGATAAAATTTGAGGATTGGAGGGTGGCGCTGGATTATTTTAAGCAAGGGGACTTTATGGCCTCTTTCGACTTAAAATCTGGATACCATCATATTGATATATTTCCCAGCCATACCACCTACTTAGGATTTTCTTGGGTGATTAATGGGGAATTGAAATATTTTGTTTTTCTGGTCCTTCCCTTTGGACTGTCTACCGCCCCTTACATTTTCACGAAGGTTCTCCGGCCTCTAGTGAGGCACTGGAGGGGTTTGGGGTTCTTTATTGTGTTGTATCTAGATGATTTTTTAAAATTATTAAAAATAAATCCCTATACTCTGTTACAAAATCTGGCCCATTGACAAATCGTATTGA
>NW_022711466.1:0-664 GCF_011630105.1 Anneissia japonica
TGGGCCGTACACCGGGAGACAATCCCCTACATTTTCATTAAATAAGTTCCTCAAATACTTGTCATTCTGATTTTAAAGTATATAATATATCTCTGTGCAAAGAGTTACTACAGTGACACAATTTAACATAATGATTACAGTTAAGATATTGCATCTTAGATTGTCTTTGTAAATTTTAGTTGATTAAAATAAATGTGTGTTCGATAGTTGATGATTAAAATAAATGTGTGTTTGATAAGTAATATAATGCGAGCTTTTGTGTTTTTAGTACATTTTGATGGTAAATTATTAGGTTTTAAAATGCCTATTCCAGATAGCATGTCCTAAACCAGATTATGAAGTCATTCAGGCGTAATGGACGGTAACAAACGTCTGATTGAAAATAAAGGTGCAACCTGCAGGAGAACTCTATATATAACAATATTAATAATAATAATAATAATAATAACAATAACAATAATAATAATAATATTGATGATGATGATGACGACGGTGTCGGCGGCAGTGGTGGACGTGGTGGTGGCGGCAGCGGCAATCACATATTGATGTGCGTAAGGAGAAAATGTTTATGCTGATTAACCATCCAGAAGCGTGCACAAATCTAGATGAAATATACCATAGTGCCTTTTTTTTTAAATGTCTTGCAATTACTAGCATAGTTTGA
>NW_022711467.1:0-699 GCF_011630105.1 Anneissia japonica
ATTTCTAAGTCTGCTTTCAACCACTACAGGTTCAATGATAAGGTGATCAGGAACAGGTTGTTTCTCAATTTCGGTATTTATGACAGGTGTTAGGGGCTAAAAATCCTGAGTAAGTGATTGAAAAAAAAGGTTAATTTTGTTGGCAAGAAGCATATCATTTCCCTCAGATAATTCATCGGCCATAACCTTATGGGGGTGGTTCTTAGATTGATCAAGATTTAGAAACTGCTTAATACCATTCCACCAAGCTCGTGGCTCAGAATTCAATAATCTACTTAAAGTTTTCCTGTAATGTTTAGACCTGAACGACTTAGATAAGCGGTTAACCTTATTGCGCAACTTTTTAAATTCGCCCATTCTGCCCGATTTGAATGCACTTTGTCGCTGGGCAATCGTTTTCTTAAAATACTTAGTAATTCACGGCTTATCCGCAGAGCATCTCGTAACGTTAATATAAGGGAAATGTTTGTCTATAGAAGATTGTAAGAAATCATTAAAAATATTAAACTGAAAACACATTCACTAGCAAAATAAACATCTTGCCATCTAAAGTTTAAAAATTCGGTAGTGAAACATTCAACAGTAGTCGGATTAATAAGTCTCTTCTTAAAACTCTTAAAAATGACAGGTTGCTTATGTGATTCGGCAACAGGTTCACAAATAACCACATAATGATCAGATCTACCAACAGGCGATTCA
>NW_022711468.1:0-757 GCF_011630105.1 Anneissia japonica
CGTCGTAACACGCAGTGATTGTCCGGCTTAAATTATAGTCTTGATCAATAAACAATGCAAACAGCAGGGGCGGATCTAAAGATGTCTGAAAGGAGGGGGCCGAAAGTTTGGCCGATCATGATGACACCACCCAAGGGGATCTGAGGGGGAATTCCCCCACGTAATTTTTGTTACTAGATGCCCGAAAATTCTGAGGCGTTTTGGGCGATCCTTTTTCTTTTCCTTTTCTTTCTTTTCCTTTTCTTTCTTTCTTTTTTCTTCTTTTTACTTTTACAAAAAAGGGTTGGGGGGGGGGTTTTACCCATATGCACTATGCACATATATATGCACTTCCACATTCTTTGTTTGCAAGCAAGGAATACCGATAGTGAATTCATAATGGGGATGCTTCAGCGCACATGAATAATCACAAATTGTTTAGCATATAATGTAAATAATGATTATAATATAAAGCTACATTTAAAAAATGTCATAAAAATAGAATATGAAAATGGAATATCAAAAGCCAAAAAAGAAAAAAAAAAAAAAACACATGGCCTGATAGTGAATTCATAATGGGAATGCTTTAGTGCACATGAATAATCACAAATTGTTTAGCATATAATGTAAATAATGATTATAATATAAAGCTACATTTAAAAAATGTCATAAAAATAGAATATGAAAATGGAATATCAAAAGCCAAAAAAAACAAAAAAAAAAACACATGACACAAAAAGATTATACTAGTTATCTTTTACGAGCATTAGCATTTTAG
>NW_022711469.1:0-787 GCF_011630105.1 Anneissia japonica
CGACTCTTGTAATACTAGTAATAGTACTATCACCATCCCGACGTTCATTTTATGTATATCTTCTTTTTCTACCATTACTAATTAGCATCAATAACAAGGGTAATTCATTCATCATTGAGAAAAACTAGGCCTATCTATTTCTAGTGGATCAGAATCGTATGCAGAAGGAAGAAAATTCAAAGAACCCCGTGAAATTATACACATCTAGATGTGTATAAGAGACAGGATCCATCCATGTTACATCTCGGAAGCTTTACCAGCCTCAGCGAGGCTGGTAAAGATTACCGAGACGTTCCGAGATTTTACAAGGATATTACACGGAGGTACTTTCACACGTGCCGTAAAATGTTACTTTTGCTTACATTTTGTTACATTTGGTAAGATTTTTGTACGTGTGAATCGGGTATAATAGTAATATTAGTACTAGGAATAGTGAGTGTGTCAGAGGTGCACATGAAATTGCAAACTTGACATCTGGGTGTACTACATTTAACGTTGGCGGGTAAGAGAACTTATATTGGGATGGTAGTCGAAGACGAGAGGAATGCGGTTATTAGTAATATCTTTGGGTTTATAATCTAGAAGGGATTGTCGGGGACGGGTTGAGGCTTTAGAAATAGCTGATCGTATTAGTTTAAGGGGATAATCATTATTAAGAAAATGGCTAGTAAGTATGCCAATTTGTTTGTCATAATCATCCGAAGATTAGCAAATTCGTTTAATTCGTAGGCCTGACTATAGACAATAGATTTTTTAAGGCTCAAAGGGTGGGAGCTGTGAAAGTTCA
>NW_022711470.1:0-688 GCF_011630105.1 Anneissia japonica
TTTTTATTACATATTCTGAAAGCACATAAGTTGTAAATATGATTTTATGGATCATAATGGCTGATTGGACATTGTGACGTCATCATATTGGCATCTGAATTCAAAGAAAGTGATTTATAGCTATGACGTCATTTTTGAAAATACGCATTTGAGCGTATCTCGCTTATCCTTGATCGATAATCTTCCAACTTTCAGTATGTTAGAGCTAACACAATTGTCTTTCATATATTTGACTTCTTTTTAGATTTTGATGACGTCATCATGGTCAAAAAATTGTTTTTTCTGACCCCCACATTTTTCTTTTCTCAAAGCGTTGATGAGCCCATATCATCTTAACCATTCGTCATTTCTGAATCATATTAAGTGAGCATAATCTTCAGCTCAAGGTTGAATGTCAGGTACCTTAATTTTCAGTTCGCGCGACTTAACGTGCGCGTACGCGTGCGTCAACATTTATATTTGCATAAAACCATGCATGTTTTTAATCAGTTATAGCTCCATAGGATGAAAGGTGACCCCAAATTTTTATTACATATTCTGAAAGCACATGAGTTGTAGATACGATTTTATAGACCAGAATGGCTGATCGGACATTTTGACGTCATCATATTGCCATTTGAATAAAGAAAAAATATAATTTTATTGATGACGTTATTACTTTTTATACTCGTTTGAACGTACTCGCTTA
>NW_022711471.1:0-1300 GCF_011630105.1 Anneissia japonica
TTTCAAGGGTGGGTGGGGGGGGGGCGGGAAACCTTAAAATTTCAAGAATTTAAAGTCATTAAAAGACAACTCAGAAGTCGGGAAAGCTAATTTCCTGCCACCTAGGGATCAAAATTTTCCCGGGGGAGGACCTTCGGACCCTCCTTCATCTTTGGGGTTCATCGGTTCACGAAAAGAAGAACATGCGATTCAATTTTTTATGTACAAATATACGCACATAAATAGGCCTAAGAGTGAGAAAGTTTGGTTTAACTGACCGTTTTCAAGAGCGGAAAACCTTGAATTTTGAAGTTCTTAAGGGAGGAGCCCCGGCCCTTTCTTTTTGGAGTTTTTATAAAAACAATTTGACACCTCATGTAAAACCAGGTCCGCCCGTGTTTATAAACTATATCTTCAAGGTGTTTATTGCATTTGAAGGTTTCCATTTTTGCTTGTTCAAAGCTATGAATTAAACAATGCCAAAACTAAAAAGTTAAGTAGGCCTACCGGCCTATCACTAAACGTTGACATTATAAAAGTTTTAGTCAATACTGTGTTCAAATTTTGTTTTTTACCTATTCTATTATTGTGGAAATATATACTGTAATAAAACTTCATAACAAAAACTTTATATGGTTCAAATATCACAATTTCTAAAAATAAATGATAATCTGAGCAAGATAGACATTGTGTTTTAAAGGCCAAAGGTGCAATAGTACAATATTTTACTTTTCCATAATCTCAAATTATGATACAATAATGCTACTTGTGTTTCCCATAAGCTCACAATTATGACACTGTAATGCCTATCTGTGTAGCACTACAATGCAAACCGTATATGTTTCATACATATCGAGCTCCAAAAAAATTAATGTTTTTTGTTTTCATTACTGTCTCTTCTATTTAAAGTTATCGCTTTTGTCGTTGCTGTCTACTTACCTCCCATACCATCTTTATTTCAGGAAGGTTTTTGTTATTTGAGGAAGTATTTTTTAAATGTTTGTGTATACAATTGCAATAGGCCCTACTAAATAAATCACCCTCCATTGGAAATGGCCTACACACAGATGTCACCAAAGCACACAGATTCGGGTTATAACAAAAATAAATTAAATTCTCACTGAGTGAAAAATAGTATTAAAAATGGTTTAGTTTGCGCTTNGGGGGGGGGGGGGGGGGGGGGGTGTGAGTTTGTTATTCAAAATTGAACATTTTGGGGGCGCTTTCGAAATTTAACATTTGGCATATTTATAGCAGCCATAGAGCTATTAAACAACTAGAGTGCTGACAAGATGGCGGAGCAATGCAGAGTTGTGTATGT
>NW_022711472.1:0-745 GCF_011630105.1 Anneissia japonica
AATATTAGCTATTAATGCACCCATTATCACCACGAAATCAAATCTGAAACCAAAGTCATTGTTATAATTACATATAGTGATTCTATTTTAGTATAGGCCTAAATATACATAACTGAACAATACATATACAGTATATATATGTATATAAACATATAAAATGACCTTGGATATTGTTACTAAGGTTTAACAAAAACAATAACATAATATACTGTATGTTAACATTTGTGGGCGGTGACAGGTGGATTTGTAAGATATGCGCATACCGTACTCGCATGAATAAGCGCCCCGTTTGAATAAGCGCCCCTTCTAATTTGAATAAGCGCGCCTCATAAGATTTTCTTTTTAGCAATTCAATAATCCAATCAATCCTGGGACTGTGGTTGTTGGCATGATTTGAGCTGTAGAGTGGAAACACATTCTACTTCAGTCAATATCAAAATGAGGATATTTCTCTTGGACAGATGAGAGCTCCGATCCCTGGACAGACAGTATATTTCCAACTTTACTCTTTTTACATATTTGTCTATGCCTAGTCCTACTCCTCCTGTCTCTTATACCTACTCCTCTTTCTCTTTTTCCGACCTTTAGCACATTCTCATCTAGTTTTCAAGAAAAAATACAATGATCCTGCCATCCTGCTAATCTCAATCGGCCGATGGCCAACAAGCTAACCACTAACGTCTGCTATTTTGCTGTTATGTAAATATTCATGCATTCTTGTAATGAGCCATTTTCTCTGGACGAT
>NW_022711473.1:0-598 GCF_011630105.1 Anneissia japonica
AAACCGCCATCACTAGGCCTACTGAAGTTCTTATAAATAATAGAAACTCAAACATGAATGACCATAGGATTATTTATATAATTATAAGTAAGCCTCTTGCTAAAATTTAATTACATTTCTGGTGTTAATCCTGACTTATAAAGAGTATTATTGTATTGAAATGAAATGTTTACTTTATCATTTTTAAAATGTATATGAGCATATCTCATATCTGTCCATACAACATTTGAAAATATTTAGAATAAACGTATCAGAAAGTGACTGTAACCCGACTAAACATTAGGCAGCTCGTACAAGGCCTATCGTATACGTTCAAATTGAGAAATGACTACAGTATATATATATATATATTTTTTATATTGCTTGTGGATTGTCAAAATATATTCCACCAGTCGTTAAAATACTATCTGCCTCGTCAGTTGTTATTGGAATCAATCTACTTATCTTAATTTAGTGTACACAAAGAATTTCTAATTTGATTGGTTGAACGTATGCTTAAGATCACGTCCGTAATTATTCTAACTTTCCCGCTTTTTTTTTTATGAATTGGAACTGCCTGTAATGCCCAGGCGAGCTTTCGCACTGCTAATTTCTGACA
>NW_022711474.1:0-828 GCF_011630105.1 Anneissia japonica
ATGTGATATTGTGTTGTAAATCAATGTGTGAAGAAAACAAATCAAGAGATCAAAAAAGGAGGGTTGTCAAAGTGCTTCTGGGCGTTTGATTTTTTTTCGAACTATGGACGGATGAAATGGAAGCAACATCACTTTTAACATTGAATTAATTATCATTGTTTTTCCCTAGTGGAATTTAAGTAACTGCTAATTAGGGATGTACAAGCCATGGCCATGCAAAAACACTTTTTTTTAAAAACATTAATCATAGACTCATTTACCAGTAAACGCTGGCTCCTCAAAAACCATCTGAACAATAACGCCCCGGGGTGCTTATTCAAATAAATGCTTTATATTACAATTATTGTATTATGTATAGATTTTACTTAACTATCTGACTGTAATGCCAAATAACATAATATAATATAAGGTATGATTAGCAATCAATTATAACAAATCAATGCATTCAGGGTGTGGTGAACTCTTGGGAGAGGAACATCGCGCTATGTGTGGTATATTTTTAAGGAGTCTGTAAAGATAATAGTTCACAAGTTTTGGTTATGGTAATCCTCAAAAGTATAGAATAACCCCATATACTATTTTAATATTCTATTCATTTATTATTTATTTATGAATCTATTAAACAATAACAATAACATCAATTATTATCGAACATGCAGGTGGGTACGATTCGGCTGTTGAAAATTCAACCTTCCTCTTCGTTGGTCGCCCTCTCCCGTTCCTGTTGATTTCGAAGTTGGCGAAGCCTCGTCGCGACTCCATGAGCCCCTCTCCCACCTAGGTTTATTTCACCTAAGAGTCGTACGATTTCTACGAGTTAAAACTCGT
>NW_022711475.1:0-558 GCF_011630105.1 Anneissia japonica
GACTTTTGAGCTAGGTGTCTAATGACTTTGTTCATCAAAATTCAAGGTTATCCCCCTCTTGAAAACGGTAATGTAAACTTTCTCATTACAGTAAATAGGCCTGTTAGGTGTGTATACATAAATTTTAAAAAATGAGTAGATGAATACGTATTCTTTTTTCAATGAATCGATAAGCTCCAAAGAAAAGGGGTGCGAGGGGAGAAGGAAAAATTTTGATTCCTAGATGGCGGAAAATGAGCTTTTTCCCGACTCCTGAGGTGTCTTAATTACTTTTAAGTTCTTCAAAATTTAAGGTTTTCCACTCTTGAAAACGGTCAGATAATTTTTTCCCATTGTTAAAGTAAATAGGCCTTATGTGTGTATACAAACATAAAAAAAGATTGAGTAAGTTGCATACATATTTTTTTCCATGAATTGATAAATCCCAAAAAGAAAACAGGGGGAGGGGGTCCTGTGGTTCTTCCACGGGAAAATTTTGATTCCTAGGTGGCGAGAAATGAGCTTTCCCGACTTCTGAGGTGTCATTTAATGACTTTTAATTTCTTCAAAATTCAAGGT
>NW_022711476.1:0-1047 GCF_011630105.1 Anneissia japonica
TATATTTTAGTCTTTAGACACATTTTAATTTAACACTGATATAAAAACATACAAAAAATTATAATAAAAAAAACTTAGAATTAATTACGAAAAATAATAGATTATTGCTTAGAAACGATTATCTAAAAAAAGGAAGATTTAGGAAAATAAACTGAGTAAGGTTTTAATGTGCTTATGATGTAAAGAAGTTGTACATACTTAATTAAAAACACAGACTCTGAAGGTAACATATATAACAATAAAAATTTCGAACATATTAAAACAAAAAATATACATGCATGTTCAGTAAACAACGTTTTTGTAACACCAACAATACAAAAATGGGAAGATTGTTTTATTGATGATAATATTGATTAGAAATCAGGTTGATTATATAAAATATGTAAAATGAAGGACAAGAAATTAGCCCAGTTCAATTTCAAGCTCTTACACAGGATTTTGCCTACTAACAAAAGATTACATATATGGAAACTAAAAGATACTGACAAATGTCAGTAAAGTGTAAAGAAAATGTTGAAGATGAAAACCTTATGCTTTTCAATTGTACATTTATCAAACCTTTTTGGATGAAAGTTAAATATATATTAAGAGGTATTGGGCAAGAAGATATATCTTTTAAGCAACTGGTTCTAGGAACAGAAAATGTAATTGTAGATTATGTTTACACTGCTGCAGCTTATACTATTTACAAAGAAAAAATTCTGTGTGAATTAAAAAAATCAAGATTTACTTATCCATGGAGTGCCTTTAAACTTAACATCATGTTCAGAATTAAAGGTGAATTATATATCGACAAAGTAAAAGGTAAAAGGAAATGGAAAAGAATATATAATTTGCTGATTGATAGTTAGGAATTTTTATACATATCTACATTGAAAAGGGAAAAAAAGAAGCCATAAATAGAAGTAAATACTACAATATTGTATTACGAATTGTAAATTATAGCAAAATTTAGGAAAGTACATACAGGTGACACTTTTGAAGGCCTAAGTCAAAGATGATTTGTATTGTACAAAGGTAAAAAAAGATGTGGAAAATAAAACAGTG
>NW_022711477.1:0-1093 GCF_011630105.1 Anneissia japonica
TGCCACCAGTGAATTAAAATTTCAGATCCGTTATGTGGCGGCCGCCTCATAATTATCTCGGCGGCCGTCACTTATTATCTAGCGGCCGCCACTTAATTATTAATTATTAAACAGCTTTTTTTATATTGATGAACTTTTTATTGTATTTCGTGGGGGTTGCCCATCTTTATTTGTTCTCCTTTTTGCATGGTTTTTACGGAAGCTTGTTAGTGCTACCAGTGAATTAAAATTTAAGAACCGTTAAGTTGCGGCCGCCAGATAATTATCTGGCGGCCGCCACTTAATTGTGTAGTAGTACCCAGTTGCGGTATAGCCTTATACTCGATGTAGAACAGGCCAGAGCGCATGATTGGTCCTAGCATTAAATACGGTATCATTATAAGCACCGTAGTAGGCCTAGCTGGTCATTAGCTACAGCTTGTAATAGCTTATAATAGCAGTCATATAGCCATTTCACAAAATATATCAACATCTTCGCTGGAGCACATCAACTGTTTTGTATGTTCTTTATTGTCTAATCATTGTGGTATTGTCTGCTATAGCTGGGTTAAATATTAAAGGGCATTAAATAGTGATTAAAAGCATACTAGTAGCTGGTCACCAGCTATACATTATAATGGCACTCATATAGCACCAATTTCAAAAAATATTAGCAATCACGGGGTTAAGTATTAAATAGCGATTAAAGGCATGTTCGTAGCTGTTATACAATAGTTATAGCTTATAATAGCAGTCATATAGCACCCATTTCACAAAATACAACATATATAGGAAGCATTAATTAGCGATTAAAATAATGTTTTTCAATTCAATTCAATGGTAAGGTGACGTGCTTAACCATAACGCTTGTTCAAACCCCTGACGTGCTTAACCATAACCCTTTAGTCGCAAAAGCCTATTCAATATTAAAGAGTAAACTGCCGGCGTGCTTAACCCTAACGCCTAAAAAGCATTGTGCGCTTTAGTGGCCTGTTCTGCATCGAGTTTAAGGCTATACCGAGTTTAATAATTAATAATTAAGTGGCGGCCGCTAGATAATAAGTGACGGCCGCCAGATAATTATGAGGGGGCCGCCACATAACGGATCTGAAAT
>NW_022711478.1:0-666 GCF_011630105.1 Anneissia japonica
TGATAGTAGGCGAATAAACCAGAATATTGACGACTGCCAGTAAATTACATAGTGAGAGCATTTTCTGATTGCAAATTTAGTGAGATGGTACTGAAATGGTGCGCAGTCGAAACTACTGATATACAGGGCCTAATATGATTTGCTGTATACCTGCATGAACGAAATCATAACTCATGATACGTGAGTTACGGTAAATTTATTATTTATTTATTATTCAACACTGAATTTTATATATGTAACGTAACAGACTTGAACGCGAGATACGTAACAGAAATAACCGGGAGCTGCCGCAGAAGACCTACCATGAATATATTATGCGAGCTATCTCGCAGTGCGGGAAACGTCACAAGTGGATGCATTATTTTGAACATGAATGGTAAACTTTAAACAGCTATTCTGCCTAGTAAATATTAAGTGAATTTATTGTTAGAATTAAAAACAAAAATGATACAGAAATCACCATGATCTTAAATAATTAATGATTATGGAGGCCGCGTAAGTCAAAATGTATTGACTTCATTCAATATGTGTATGTTCTGTGATAGAGCTAAAAAGCTATGATTATGAAAATTAGTAATGTTTTAATTTTTATACATTCATTTTTTGCACACTTCATTTTGTAGTGTTATATGAACACAATTACATAATTATATTTAGGTAAATAAT
>NW_022711479.1:0-617 GCF_011630105.1 Anneissia japonica
TGTATATATATAACATTATGTAAAAAAGAAGCACGCCCAAACAAGAACAACCAAATATATCAAACAATGTTATGTGTACCGGTCACGTCAAGGAGATGAAGCTCAAGTATTCTTTTAAAGGAAGAAATTGACAATCCCGCACTGCATTTAATTGTGAAAGGAAGGGAGTTCCAATAGTTAGCTCCACAACACCCAATAAAATTTCTACCATAGTTCTGAGTAGCTTTATAGGGGTAATGTTGTATAAACCCTTTCCGGCCCTAGAAGTGATAGAGGTCCTTTTACAAATGAGATCGATAACCGGAGAAGGAGCCAATGGACCAAAATTGCCATTTTGGTCCATTGCCATTCTGGTAAAAAAGTGTTGCTGTTTTGGTTTTGCCATTTTTACTTATTGCCGTTTTGACTAGAAAGCTGTAGCAACTAATAGGTAGGGGTAGATTAAGGCCTCTAGGTAAGACTAGCTAGGCCTTTAGCATAACGTTAACAAGTACCAGACTTAGCTATGCCTAGGCTAGGCACTGACCCAACTATGCAGGCCTATCCCTCCTAGCCCTAAGCCTACCCATCCCCATACATGGGCCTAACACTACCCAGGATCTAGGCCTAGCCTAGCC
>NW_022711480.1:0-1743 GCF_011630105.1 Anneissia japonica
TTCCTTTTCATTAAGGCCAAATCAGACGTCGTACAATGCAGACCGATGCGATTCATCGTCGGGGATAGTCTTAAGCCGTTGTGAGAAATATCAACCAAGTTTAATATTCTATGACGGGACTATCCCTGATGCAGACCATCATGTCAGCATTTAACTCACACAAACTCAATGCGATAACTAATCTCATCGGGCTGCGTCGGCCTTTAGGAACCCCTCCATTATCTTGTAAGGCATATTGAGCAGATACACTTTAATTTTTTTACAATACAATACAATACATCTTTATTCATCCCACATGGGGCAATTCAATAAAAGGGTCTGGATTACAAGCTAAAAAGATATTTAAATGAGATATTTAGAGGATCCAGTATATATACCGTACCATTAGACCCTACAGTAAACTGTTCATTTAATATATTATTATTTACAATAATAATTAATTATAGTAAAAGACAAGCAATCATTGCAGGTGTTAAGAAGAGGCCTAGACCTACTAGGCCTAGATTTAGAATGAGTCACATATCCAATCAGATTCAGGAATTAAGTTTAAGACTGGTGTGACTGTCCTAGGCCTAGTCACTGATATCCCTTGCACCAACAAGTGTTCTTTAGTTAATGTTATGGCACTGATCAAGTCAAAACAGGCATAGGCTACGGCCTAGGCTCTTAATAATAATAGATATTGCGTTAAATCTGTGTCAGTGTTACTTCTTGTGCTTTCTAATCAAAACTTCAGTAAACCAAAACGGCAATAAGTCAAAACGGTAATAAACCTAAATGGCAACACTTTTTTACCAGAACGGCAATGGACCAAAACGGCAATACAGTAAGTCAAAACGGCAATAAACCAAAATGACAATAAACCAAATAAAGGAATAAAAATTTAAATTATATACAAAATGAGGCTAAAACAATTTATGTCATAGAAGTAAAAAAAAAACATTAATAATAATAATAAAAATAATAAGGCCTATTAATAACAATATAACAACATGCACATTAAATAATTAAATAATTGGGGGAAACGCAGCATAAAAGCAAAAAAATTAAAATAATTAAAACTTTAAAATACAGACAATTTGTCATGGATGTGTAAAAAAAAATGTGATTAAACATTAAAATAATAAATAATAATAATAATAATAATAATAATAATATTTGGATATGAGTTTGCGTCAGGAAATTATCATAGGAGTGATGTT
The DNA here is from genome assembly GCF_011630105.1 of Anneissia japonica. NCBI lineage: Eukaryota > Metazoa > Echinodermata > Crinoidea > Comatulida > Comatulidae > Anneissia > Anneissia japonica. The sequence goes on from NW_022711480.1 coordinate 1,203, forward strand.
TTGCCCTACCTGACGTGTAATCGTACTGAATACTCAGTACGTCCCCAAATACTAGTAATTCGGGTGGGAATCAAACCCACGACCTCCAGGTATCTAGCCTGATGTCTTAACCACTAGACCACTGAGCTTGCGCTTGGTGACTAGTGATGAATTCGATCCCCTAGTAGCAGCGGGTACTGCAAGTGTTATTTGGATATGAGTTTGCGTCAGGAAATTATCATAGGAGTGATGTTTTGCCCTACCTGACGTGTAATCGTACTGAATACTCAGTACGTCCCCAAATACTAGCGAAAAAAAAAAAATAATAATAATTATTATTATTTATTTCAATTTATTCAAGATTACCTCCAAAAAATGGAGAGCATAAAAAAGCAAAACAAAACATCAATACACATCAAAATACATAAAATTATGTACTTATGAATGAGTAATAGATAGTAACAATAACAATTATTCAATAAATCACACACACACAAAAAAAAAGAAAGGTAAATAATAAAAATCATATTTGATGATTTATGTATATAATTTAACAGTGTTA
>NW_022711481.1:0-884 GCF_011630105.1 Anneissia japonica
TGCATTGCAATTAATAGGCCTTTTTCACGAATCGGTAGACATACTGAAGTGATGACAAACATTGCAAATCAGCGGTGCATAACCAACAGAAATAAGATAAGCTTTTGGGCTGATTTTCTGACATCATGTCATTTAAAAAATCATAACTCCATAACGGGGCGTCGTATCCAAAAATTTTTTCCAGCCAAATGTTCTTAAAAGACTGGTCTATACCACTATATGATTGAAAAAAAATTGAAAAATGTTTTTGACCTCTGAAATCAAGATGGAAAAAGAAAAGCCTATATTAGTAGTGTATTAAAATAGGCCTATGCATTACAGCGCAGTAGCATAGGACTTTCGTGTTGTTACTGTTCCAAGTAGCGATAATATACAGATTTCTCTTATTATAAAGTAGAAGTTATGTTTTATAAAGAGGTATAGCATAATAAATCATGTATTTAACACTGGAAACTCTCATATGGTAACTAAAACAATGCTAGTCAAGAGTATTACTAGTACTACTGCACTGTAATGCATATACCTATTTTAATACACTACTGAGATAGGCTTTTCTTTTTAAATCTTGAATTTCAGGGGTCAAAAAAAATTTTTTTTCAATCATATAGTGGTGTAGAATAGTCTTTTAAGAACATTTTGCTGGAAAAATTTTTTGTTTTGGATACAGCGCTCTGTTATGGAGTTATGATTTTTTAAATAACATGATGTCAGAAAATCAGCCCAAAAGCTTATCTTATTTCTATTGGTTACGCACCGCTGATTCGCAATGTTTGTCATCACTTCATGATGTCTACTGATTCGTGAAAAAGGCCTATAAATGTGTGATGTATTGCCAATAAAGAACCCGAAAACTAATTCAAAGTTGTACTGTACTTTTATTGAAT
>NW_022711482.1:0-814 GCF_011630105.1 Anneissia japonica
GCAGACGCAAAGTCGGCAAACAGAAGTCTGGCATGTGAGCCTGGAAACTCAAGATGCTTATAAATTTCATTTAACATAAATAGTTTTGCATCTTCAACACCTCTTCCAGTCCTGTATGCAAATTGTAAGGGATCGAGTTTCGGTTCTAATATTGCAGTCATAAACGTTTTAATTATTCGTTCAAACATTTTCATGATTAAGGACGTAAGGGCAACTGGTCTTAAGTCGTTGAGTTGTTTAGTACTGTTGTTTTTCGGTACCGGAATTATAGTCGATTGTTTCCAGAGCATTGGAACCTTACCTAAATTTAACGATGACTGGAAGAGGTGTTGAAGAACTCCAGAAAGTTGGTCAGCACAAAAACGTAAAGTTTTACCTTCAACTAAATCAGGACCATGACTCTTTTTTACATTGACCTTTCTTAGAAGCCTTCTTATATGACTTGTCTCAATACTAATCATAGGTCTATTATCATGATCATTATTAATATCATTATAATTATTATTACTATTATAGTTATTACTAATTTTATCGTTATTATTATTATTATTATTATTATTATTATTATTATTATTATTATTATTACTAGTCATAATGCCTTGATCTTGATTTTCAAATCGTGAATAAAATTTACCTAGTGCATCTGGTAACAAGTTCTCACTTATGCTTTCAGTACATATTTGTTGGTTACCTTTATTATTATTTGAATTTATAGAGGCCATGTTTTTTATACCTTGCCAGGCGTTACATAAGTTTCCATTTCCAAATTTAGCCTCAATTTTACTCCTATAATCCGCTTTAGCTTTCCGTATGG
>NW_022711483.1:0-533 GCF_011630105.1 Anneissia japonica
ATGGATTAACGTACGCCCGGCGTTAGATACGCCTGGCGTATCTCACAGGTCTGAACGTAGCCATAGGCTACGTTCAGACCTGTGAGATATAAAGATTATATTTATATAATAAAATGCGCGAAATATTCGTATTCGTAATTCGCGCATTATTTTCTGTTTACATCTAGGTTTATTTTGATTGGTCAAATCTTGGCTGAGTTCAAAATCACCGATGCATGACTGTCGTAAATCAGTGGCGTACGCTAATCTGGGGTCTGTTGCTGGATTACCGTACGCCAGTGATTGCGCGATAATACTGGCGTTCGCTACGCCGCGCACAAGTTCACACCACTCGATTAACGTTACGCTAACGTAAGTCGTTGTGTCTGAACATAAAATATATATATATTCAAATAATTCAAGAATTTTGCTGACTAATGCAGTTACTAGTCCAGCAAACTTTGGTTGGTTGCATTTTTTTTGCTATATTTTTTTTAAAATTGGATATGATGTAGAGTAGACATAGATAAATCAAAAAAGTATGTGCAACATTT
>NW_022711484.1:0-877 GCF_011630105.1 Anneissia japonica
TTGAACTGAAATCCTTGATAATAGAACCAAATGGACGTAAGTTGACAAAAAATACAACGCATTTTTTTAAAATAACACAAAAGATTTAATGGCAGGCATGTTTCGGATTACCTTCAACCCATCATCAGTTAACAAAAAACAAAACAGAAATGAACCAAATACTTTTCTTGTAGACTATATATATATATATAGGTAATCATCATGCTGAATATTAAATAGATAGATTGATTTGTTTGACAATAAGTTTGACCAACTATAGTAACTCTGAAATCTGGACTAAATGTAGCTAATTATTATTCTGAATATATAATTGAAAACCGTGATTTTTTTAACCAAAGGTTAGTAAAGCAATAGTAAGTCTATAATATGGACCAAGTGTAGCTAATTATTATGTAGAATATATAATCAGGTACATTGATTTGTTTTACAAAAGGGTGTGAAGCTAAAGTTAAATGCAAGGTAACAAGTGCTTGCATAATAACTATTGCTTACGTGTATATTTAAATAAGCTTTAAGTTAACATGTTTAATCTGCAAATTAAGATCAGGATTGTTCCATTTTATGTAAAGGGATTCTTTGATTTTCAATTTGATTTCATTGTTATCAATATCCAGTATAGAGAAACATTTCTTGTCAGACAACCTGTTACATTTACTGTTTGCGTTAAGGTGTTTAAGTACGTGTGAATTTTTATCCTTTCCAAGATGTTCACCAATCCTCGTAATTAATCTACGGCCTGTATGGCCTATATAACTGGAATTACATCCAGCACATTTAAATTTGTATACTACTGAGGATCGGGATTCATTGGCGATAGTATCTTTAGTACTAAAGAACTGACTGATTTTAGTGGTACTAAATATCACATGTACTTTAC
>NW_022711485.1:0-550 GCF_011630105.1 Anneissia japonica
TTGTGAAGAAACACACACCCAGTTAACATGTGGTACAGCATGCGCTGATATCCACTGTAATCCCCAGAGGGATGTACTTATAATAGTTACATAATATATAACATAATAATACATTCATAATATTTATTGATATTGTTTTATAGTTCATTTCCTTCATCTCGCCATTTCCTCACTTGCATTAGGTGAATATAATCCACATCCCTTATCTTCCAGCCACATCAGCAGGTTGTCAGCAGCGTTAAAAGCTGTTGATGCGTTGACTCTTGGGAGGTGACTAANNTGTTCATCATCAGATGAATCGTGCTCCTGCGATGTTTCCACACCACTGATGATTTGATCATCCGTTAGCCACTGATACCCTGGATCGTCTGCGTCTTCAGCCAGCCACTGAACAGGTCCCATCTACTTGCTATCATCGGCTTGGTATCTGAGTTCTTCAAACATTACATCGAATTTAGCCGAGTCATCGTCATCGTCATCATGAATGTTTCTTTTATGAGGATCGGAGTCGTTCGGCTCTTCTCCCAGAAGTTGTCGCCAGCTACGACTT
>NW_022711486.1:0-1286 GCF_011630105.1 Anneissia japonica
ATTTTTTAATTGACTGTTTCTTAGTTGTTTGGATTGATAAACTGTACTAAATGTGAGTTATTCTGGAAGTACAATCTTGATTTTATAGTGAATTCTTGCTATTTATCTTTTGAACTCTGTATATATATTTAAAAGTTTAATAGAGTTGGTATTAATATAGATATTGCACAAGTTTGGATACATTATACCATCTAAGGATCTGTTTTTATATGTTCCACTAAGAGTCTTTATACCTCGGTGCTACTACTGGCATATCTAGAGGCAAAGCTGATGCTCAATTTTATTTTGGCATTATTGACAAGTTATCTTTAAATATAATAATACACTAAGAGCAGTGGCATATCCCAAAAAAATTACTCGCGCTCCCCCATTCACTGCCCCCAAAAATCATGGTCAAGTTAGTTAAAAAAAATCACTTAAAATCTGCATATTTTGCGAATTAGTGTCCCTCAACTGATCATCGACTGTGGTATTGTTTAGACCCTGTCTCTTATACACATCTAGATGTGTATAAGAGACAGTCTAGATACTGTACGCCACTGACTAAGCGTCTTTATACCTCCGTGCTACAACTGGCATATTATCTAGAGGCAAAGCTGATGCTCAATTGTATTTTAGCATTAGGACAAGTTATCTTTAGATATAATAATACAATATGCCACGTAAGTATTGAGAAAACAGTTTCCAAAATTCCAAAATCAATAGTTTGTTATTAAGATTTATATTTAAAAAATAAATTTAATATACTTTTCAGTTAATAGATTCAGTGATTGATATTTTGCAGAAATGTTCTTCATTGTCTTTTATAAAATTCTGAAAATGTTCAAAATTCTGAATCTCAAATGTTTTACTTTTAGGTGCTTGTGCGAAATTAGAGATAGTGACAAACCGCGGGTTTTGCCAGAGCTGATCACATATTGTTTTTATTTTCTTTCTCATGTATTTTCATCTTTATTTTCATACTGTAATTTTGAGTTTTTCAATGAGATTATTGATTTTGCAATTACTTTTTCCCAGCAACACTGTATCAATAAATCATCCTTACTGATGTTTGTTTAACGCTGTGTTCCCATGACCAAGACAAAATTTGCCATTTGTTCAGTGGATAAGCACAATATTAGCTCGCACTCAAGTAGATTTATCCAAGTCACACTATTCACATTAGGCTTGTCTGCTCGGGAGAAATAGTGTGTACTTGGTTAAACTTGCAGTGCATCTTTGGTAATTTGAGCAAAGAGAATGTTACGCACATTGTTCGCATTTGATTTTGTTTGGTCAAAGTTAGG
>NW_022711487.1:0-465 GCF_011630105.1 Anneissia japonica
AGAAATTATACGACGCGATAAAAAATCTACGACGCGAAAAGTATATATTGAAAGGTTTTTGGTAAAAGGAACCCTCTAGGACAGAAAAGAAAATTGTGTTTTGTCTTTTATTTTTTTTACGTGTTCAAACCAAAATTTTATGTTGTCTTCACAGGTACGACTAAGATCGCCGGACTCACGGATAACGGCTCTGTTCCACAGAACAAAATTTATATTGTCTTTATTATATCTTCACAGGTTGGACGAGAATCGTCAGACTGACGGAAGACTGTTCGGACAGGGTCCCCTCGCTCTTTTGCGTGAGAGCTTGGGCAAATATCGGACAGGGTCCCCTCGCTCTTTTGCGTGAGAGCTTGGGCAAATATCGGACAGGGTCCCCTCGCTCTTTTTGCGTGAGAGATTGGGCATATATCGGACAGGGTCCCCTCGCTCTTTTTGCGTGAGAGCTTGGGCAATTACTCGGAC
>NW_022711487.1:488-1772 GCF_011630105.1 Anneissia japonica
GAGAGCTTGGGCATATTACTCGGACAGGGTCCCATCGCTCTTTTTGCGTGAGAGCTTGGGCATATATCGGACAGGGTCCCCTCGCTCTCTTGCGTTAGAGCTTGGGCAATTACTCGGACAGGGTCCCCTCGCTCTTTTTGCGTAAGAGCTTGGGCAATTACTCGGACAGGGTCCCCGCGCTCTTTTGCGTGAGAGCTTGGGCAATTACTCGGATAGGGTCCCCTCGCTCTTTTGCGTGAGAGCTTGGGCACGGGGTCGGGAGGGTCTCGGACGGATTTCTGGTGGGGTCTTTTCCTTTCCGCTCCTACAGTGTCAAGGAAAGCTGACGGCGAGTATTTTTTGTCAAGGAAAGCTTACGGCAAGTAGTTCGCTGGGGAGCGACGAACCTTTGAATCCGCAACAAGTAGATTAATTTCTCCTGAACCATCACGACTAGGCAATGAAAGGGTGGGCTCTGGAGAGACGAAATCTTGGCCCATCACGATTAGGCAACGAAAGGGTGGGTGCGGATTCGGTTGGGTCTCTATCGTCCCATCATTCTGGATCCCGCTCGCAGGTTTACGCGAGTACTTGGGCAATTACTCGGACAGGGTCCCCTCGCTCTTTTGCGCGAGAGCTTGGGCAAATATCGGACAGGGTCCCCTCGCTCTTTTTGCGTGAGAGCTTGGGCATATATCGGACAGGGTCCCCTCGTTCTTTTGCGCCAGAGCTTGGGCACGGGATCGGGAGGGTCTCAGACGGTCCTTTTTCTTTCCGCTCCTAGTGTCAAGGAAAGCTGACGGCGAGTATTTTTTGTCAAGGAAAGCTTACAGCAAGTAGTTCACTGGGTAGCGACGAACCTTTGAATCCGCAACAAGTAGATTAATCTCTCCTGGAGAGACGAAATCTTGGCCCATCACGATTAGGCAACGAAACGGTGGGTGCGGATTCGGTTGGGTCTCCATCGTCCAATCATTCTGGATCCCGCTCGCAGTTTTACGCGAGTACTTGGGCAATTACTCGGACAGGGTCCCCTCGCTCTTTTGCGTGAGAGCTTGGGCAATATATCGGACAGGGTCCCCTCGCTCTTTTTGCGTAAGTGCTTGGGCAATTACTCGGACAGGGTCCCCTCGCTCTTTTGCGCGAGAGCTTGGGCACGGGATCGGGAGGGTCTCAGACGGTGCTTTTTCTTTCCGCTCCTAGTGTTAAGGAAAGCTGACGGCGAGTATTTTTTGTCAATGAAAGCTTACAGCAAGTAGTTCACTGGGTAGCGACGAACCTTCGAATCCGCAACAAGTAGATTAA
>NW_022711489.1:0-599 GCF_011630105.1 Anneissia japonica
CAATCCCCTAGATACGCCACTGGGGTGAAGTGGGTGGGGCTCGATGATCAGTTCAGGGGCGCTAAATCTCAAAATAATAATGATTTAGTACTTGCAAGTAATTTTGGGGGCGACTGGGGGTGGGGGAAGCGCGAGTAATTTTTGGAGGGGCGCGCCCCCCACCCCCACGCACCTCCTGGCCACTGAACCTCAGTCTTGCTATCTTAATACACTACGGCCTAGTGATAAAATAAGGTGTAGTATAAACCTGAATAGGTAATTTTGATTTGGATTTTGGCGGACATATTTTTATGGCAAAAAGTGATGCCCAGGCAAAGCAAATCGGATTGCTATGGGTTCTCAGGATGATGCAGCAATTATATGGAACCAGTAAACAAACATTGACAGCTAAAAAACTTTAGACGTGTTTCCTTCTCTAAGCTCCCTTGCATCAGGCGTTTTATTCTTATCGATCGTTATAATTTTTAGATACTGTACATTAATTCGAATAGGTCTAGTTACTTGAAATTAATTTTGAATCATAAAAAACTTATAGCATTTTTTGGTTTTAATAGAATTTAAAACACCTTTCATTTTGCAGCGAAATGTACTCGAACTGT
>NW_022711490.1:0-1624 GCF_011630105.1 Anneissia japonica
ACAAATTTAATCTAAAAAGCCAAATTTTCAAAAAGGCGGGAATAATGCGGACGTAATATGGAGCAATCAAAAATAAGACAGTCTGTAAGCCTAAAATTTGCATAATTGACGCGCATGAGGGTATAAAAGCGAGAAAGGTAGCTGACTTGGTTCAGTTGACGAGCGGCGGCTGACACGTGAGGACCTCTCCTGGGAAGTGAAGACGAAGCCAAGAAGACTCAAGAGGGCGGTACAACTCGAGCAGATGCAGTAAAAACCGTACACCATACGATCCCAACTCGCCCATGTACAGGGTGGAGAGTCCAACCGAGTGTTCGAAGGCGGCTGATGTGGAACAACCTGCATCGATGGAAATTGCTGTGGAAACTGCGTCGATGGAGACTGCTGCGGAACCGACTGTGGAACTGGAACCAGTTGTGGAACCGGCTGTAGAACCGGTTGTGGAACCTGCATCGATGGAATCGGCCGTGCAACTTGCATCGATGGATGGAATCGGCTGTGCAACCTGCATCGATGGAAGCTGCTGCGGAACCGGCTGCGGGACCTGCAGCGATGGAAACTGCTGCGGAACCAAATGCAATAATCGACGTGAAGGGGAGTCTAAACAAACTTATAGACCTTTGTGGAGAAAACCTTCCTTATTCCCAGGCCTTCAACAACGCTTACGTCGAAAACAGCTTGATGAGGACGTTCGGTCAAAGGAACAGGATGAAGCGAATGGAGGAGACGGGAAGGCAGGACGCAGAAATCGGCGTGAAATCGCAAAACAGACATTTCGTGGCGGACTTCGTGGGCGCCGAACCCAGAGATCTTCCGAACCCAGAGATCTACCGCGCCGACGGCGAACCGGCACCCTGCGGCGTCCGCCTTCGAAAGGAGGACGGCTCCGTCGTCACCGTCGCGCTGATGCCTTTCTCGGTGGTGAAGCTCTGCGACAAGTTTGACGTCGAGGAGGAGGAATACGACGCGACGACGGAGGAAATGAGACGAGCGCTTTCGGCCAACAAAGATCGGCGAAGCTTCGAGGAGGGAAAAGAATTTGGTGAGGGAAATCGAAAAGGAGACAAGCTGCACGCTAACTCGGAGCGTTTCGAGAGAACTGCACACGATTAACGCCTCTTGAAGCAGTTAGCGGACGCGCGGGAAGAACTGAAAAGCTCAAACGTATGGCCGAGGAACGCAACGCGTTCAGGGAGACGATCGGCGAATTAGAGGAAGAGCGAATGAACTTCAAAAAAGAGAGAATGGCGTGGACGAAGGAGCAGGGCGAGTTTAGAAAAATGATGAAAGACATGCAGGTGACGATGTGCACTCTGCTTAAGCGAGCGAGAGACGATGACGAACAAAGTAAAAATGGGAAGAAGAGGAAAGAACGAAATGATAAAAAAAATAACGAAGAGGACGACGATGATGACGAAGAGGATGAAACGTGGAAGGCGGGGAAAAGAAAGAAGCGAGGCTAATCCAAAAATAAAAAGAAGCGTTCCAACAAAGAAAATAATGTAACCAAACCAGTTAGAATTTAATATCGAGAAATTATTACTTTGAGTTTGTTGAATAAAAAAATTATGTTTGCTGTTATCGGTTAAGCGATCGGAGACCGACGAACGGAGTCCGATCGCCG
>NW_022711491.1:0-1820 GCF_011630105.1 Anneissia japonica
GGATCGCATAGCATTAATGAAGGGTCAATCTGTGCTGTTTTGCAAATAATTGGTAAGAACTTGTTTAGAGGTATCTCTAACTAGACTCACTTCAGTATAACACCTTAGATAATTTAAGTAGATGCGGTTGGCTATACGGTTGCGACTCGGACTCTATAAGGTGGGGTTTGAAACACTTGGTTTGCAAGTCGCTTGTGTGCTTTATCTACGTTTGTCTCTCTCTACCCAGGAGTATAAATGGGTACCGGCATGTGCTGGAAGGTAAAACAGACGGCCATGCGGAAGGAGTGACGAACCCCCACAGCCTTGCATACTCTGGCCCAAACACCATTACACCTTTTAATGTGACTATATTTGTAGACTTGTTTAACTTTTGTTTAAAATATGATATATGGATCTTTATTTTTAACTGTTGCTTTCATACAGTTAAAACTTTTTGTGCAACAACCTGTCTTGTTTCCTATATAATCACTGAATTGGAACCGTGTTAGCACCCACCTCTCTTAAATGACAACTTTTCTTGGACCCAAGGATGGTCGCTACCAAGAGAGGTTTCAGCACTACTGCATCACATTTTAGTTTTTTTAAATGTTTTAGTGGATTGCCAAAAGGAAATTTTCTAGTACTTTTGCAGTAAATTAAACTTTTTTAATTGCTAAAAAGAAATGTTCCATTGATATTTTAATTCAGTATTTAAATAACAGGAAAGTTACATATAAACAAAATTGGCAAGGAAATTGACTATAAATTAATTTTGAAACATTTACAGGTATGAATGGATGAAGGGAAGGAGGGGTAGGTTGTTGGGTGCAGTTGATTATAATATTATATTTAATTTTTGTATGATTCAAAAATGTATAATTAAAAGCATATGTTTTCTTTTCAGGCGAACTTTCCACAGATGGACTATCATGTGACCAGGAATCGGTAATGGAGTTGCTTGCAAAGATTGGCACATTGCTGCAGGTGGATCATAATGCATCAGGTATATATTCTAATTAAATTTACACTATTATTGTTACTGTAGTGGGGCTGTGGCTTGGTGGTTAAGATGCTTGTTTTCTAATCCCAGGGTCCTAGGTTCAAGCTATGTCACTGCAGGAATTTTTCTCACGACCAAAAAACAACTCCACTCCCTAAGCATCATAAAAGAAACTTTGTTTATAAAGCATCATTCTATCCTGGAAGTGGTAAGTGTACTTGCTGTTGGATGTGAAGAAAAAATGGGAAAAAAGTTTACATAGAATTTTTGCTTCAGTTTGTTTAGGTTAAGGCCAAAAATATTTAAGCAGGGGAAATTGTGAGAATTTTAAATACTTGTTATAGTACAGTATCCCATCCAATCCAATCATAACATTTGTAAAGCGCATTTCTTTGCTACTTAGGTACCTCACAACCCACAGGCAGCTGTGATCATTGCCTAACCCAAGCACAGAACAAGTAAACAAATCAAAAGAAGCAGTTGCAAAGTTTGGAATCATTATATAACAAATCAGTATATAACAAATAATTATATTACTGTACATTGAATAATATTGCTACATAAAGATGTACTATCATTTGAATTGCTTAATTTGTATATTTAGGCAAGTTATTTAAGATTCAAAATTTGAATGAGAAAAAAATTCCCTTATCAATTTTCAGACAGTTAAAAAATAAGTTCACTTTATCATTTTCATAGATCCTTAAATTGCCTGGTAATCAATTTAAGGATTTTTTGTATTAAAATGTCTGCAACTCGGTAAAAATACTTTTTTTCTTTGTTGGAAGATTTATTTGACCCCTTTAAATGAGCTATTTTTGAGGTATTTTCCTGTCAT
>NW_022711492.1:0-1535 GCF_011630105.1 Anneissia japonica
TAATTTAACACGGTTGTTCTATGAGTATTGAGCAGTTCAACTGGTAAGTTAAATATCATTGTATTAAACTTCATTGTAAAACGGATCATAATTTATCGTAAAACATCGGTAATTAATGATTAATGTAAGATCGTAAAACTGACATTAATATATTCGCTAGTGTTACCGAGTTTCCGAAGTTATATTAGAAGTTATATTAGGAATTACGAATTAACCATCATTAGTGTTGAATATGTGACCTACTTAAACTCAAAAGCCTGTAACTTGTGTATATATATACTGGGAGCATTCACCCCAATCCTAATTATAATATTATTATTGGCATGGTACTTTTAGTACTTTTGGTACATAGCAAATTCCCTGTATATAAATTTAAACTTTCACACAATGACCGAAAAGCAGTTACTTGAACGATAGGTAATATTACCCCACACCATTGTCAAGTCTATTGGAATGTCCTAAACTAAATATATCAGTGAGAGAAAATAGATATAGTCAGTCCCGACTTTAGCATAAAAGCTTAAGGTCAGTTTTATCTACTAGTGCTTATACTCAATAAATTTATACCTTTTGCATTTAAATTGAAGTTTCATCTTTTATCTGTTTATAACGCGTTCTACCAAATATAGTTAGCTAGTTTCCAGGATGGCTGTAAATACTCGATTGCTAACAATTAGAATTAATATAGTTATGCTTAGAATTGAAGCGTGTTTTGATTGTACATGGACAGGAACGTTAATGATTATTAGTAATTATTAGAACTATTTGTTTGATTGCATATTAATTTACTTTAGTTTGTGGTACAGTATTTTAAGAGTCTAGTGCATTTTATATATGCGGAGTGATATTTGCAGTGTTATGAGGCTTATTTGGGACTCGCATTATAAGTTAGTGTAAGTTACAGTATAATCAAGTTGATCCCTGAAAGTGTTTTATCTCTAGTGGTTAGAACTTTTGACCAGAGTAACCATGGTTATAATACAATAGAGCAGCTGTAGGCCTATTGCTATGATTTGAGAATAGCATTATTTCGGGTTTTCTTCATGAAGGTCTATGAGAAGAATACAGTAATAATAATTACTTTAGGTATTTTTCTTTGAGTTTCATCGATACATATAGCATAATTCAAATAAATATTATTATTATTATTACTTATTAATATAAGAGAAAAACTGCTATTTCAACATTATTTGATAATGCTTTGTATTTGTCATTGGTTAACTGATATTTCAACATTCAGGCTGTCATCTGAGTAGAGTATACCGAGTTGAGCTGTAATTTGAATCTTGGATGTCAAAAAGTGTGAGTTTAAGTACTGATTATATGAGTTAAAAGTATTGAGAATTAATTAGTTATATTACGCTAATCTATATTATCGCGTTAAAAAGTTTGAGCATCTTGAGTTACGTAGTTTCTTGTATTTTGTATTCGATAGGTTCGAACGACTTGTTGGGACACAATAAACTTTCAGATCAAACATAACAGCTTTTGAGTTTTTGTCAGCTTGAATACCGAAACAATATATACATATATAT
>NW_022711493.1:0-535 GCF_011630105.1 Anneissia japonica
ACGACATGTCAAATTTGCCCTCACAAAAACGTCGCGTAACACATCACCATCATCTGCATCCACGTTTGAGAGACTAGCTCCACAACTAAAAAGAATGTTCTCCAAAAGAACCTGTAACTCACGATTTGCTTTAGCATTCAGCTTCCTCTTTGCATACAAACATCGCCACTTCCCACAATCTTCGCATTCAATAACCAATCCAACATTTTTAGCGGTCTGTGCTGATGGGTTGAATGGGCACCCATGTCCCTTTGGTCCATCAGCCTTCAGTGAAGGTCGATATTCTTCAGTAGTTTCAACCTTAAAAGAAAAAAAAGAGACAAATTTATAAAGTGTGATAAAAAAAATAAAGGGACTGATAAAAAAAGAAACAACAGCAAAAAAAGATCAAGCATTCAATATGCACAATATTTTAAAAACATTGGTATGATTGTATGTACAGTTCATGGATTGTGCATGCATGTATAATGACAAAAAATAGAGTTAATACATACATTAAGAATAATTGTATGTGTGGGTGTGTGTATTGTAAACA
>NW_022711494.1:0-1575 GCF_011630105.1 Anneissia japonica
GACTAGCTTACGCCTGGCGTAAGCCACGCCAGTCTTACGCCGTGTGTGTGAACACAGCCTAAATCACTAACCAAAAGATAGGCAATAAAAGTACATTAAACCAATTAGCAAGAAACTATATTAACAGCCAAAGTTTTCAATCATTCTTGACTTTTAACCCAGAAAATCCAACATTGGTTGTCAACCATAGTAAATCATTTGTTGCAACATCACCAAGGCAAGTGATCTACTGTACTCCACTTTGTAGGAACATTGCACATAAGCACCCATACTTAATCATCAAAGAAAAGCCAGGTCATAAAGTACAATAACCTATTAGGAAAGAAATGTAATAACAGCAAAAAGTTTTCAATCAATTTTGACTTTTTACCTTATCCCCCCTCCCCCAAAAAAACTACATGCTTTCCACATGCAAACCATTTTTTTGTCACATCTACAATATCGTCTACTTATTCATTAATTCTAATACTTAATAATTAACAAAAGGCATAAGTACAAGCACCCATACTTAATCACTAACGAAAAGACAGGTCGTAAAAGTACATAAAACTATTAGGAGGAAAGTATATTAACATCTGGTAATTAATCTAGTCCGCAATTTGTGCTTTTCCTCAAATGAGCAAGCAACAGGCCTTTGGTATGTGCAAACAACTTGAAAAATTTAATTAAGTATTAGGATTTCTTAGAATTATATAATTTAAGTACTTATAATTTAATTAAGTTTATTAGTTTTCAATTGAAATAGTTTCCCCTCTAATTCACAGATGCATAAAACTGGCGATCAATTTTGTTGAAGTTAGTATATCAGTAGTTAAAAATTACGTTTTAATGAACTTTGAAAAGGAAAAATCATCCTAAAGAAAAGATATTAAAATACCTACAGCTGGTGCCTACCTTAGGTCAAACGGATGTACAATACAACGTACGTGTACTTGGTCACTCATGTGATGGTAAATTTCCAGCTAACAGTTACCATATACATCATCACAATTGGTGTACACATTTTTCTACATCATCACACACATAAAAGATGCGGTTATACTCATTACCTCTGTTTCATACATGTTCAATTCGAGGCTGTTAACAAACATTCAACAATTTGCTCCTACAAGATCCGGTAATGCTCTGACCCCTTGGTTATATTTTCTTAGAATCGGGGTCATTTTCGAAAGGTGTATGAATGATTGTGGTATTGCTGTTTACGTTATGTTAATGAGGACTCCTTGAAAGCCAGTCTGACAACATAAGTGGTAAAGTTCAATCCAATACAAATAAACACTAGGTATACAGATTAACACTGAATAAAATTTGAAAGACAAAAGAAAAAGATAAACAGAAAGAAATACTGGAAATATACAAATGTAGCATATTCCCAGGTTGTTTGTGTTGTACATGCTCAATATTAAATTAAACATTTCGATGAAGAAATTTATTTATTTATTTATTCACAATATTTTACCCAGGGTGGCCAAACCAATCAGAAACACTCATCTCACTTCCAGCCCTTAGTATAGCCTGGGTTCCAGGCCCTAATTTTAGGTTACTCACTCTTTATTGCACTTAGTGCGCGCCATA
>NW_022711495.1:0-815 GCF_011630105.1 Anneissia japonica
CTAGAAAACTTACATTACTTCAAATGACTCGAAAAATGTTTAGGTCATATAATTTGGTTTAATTTTGTACGTAATACATTGCTGTTGTTGATGTAATAAAGGCTAAAGCGTCCTTCGATACACAGAATTGAACAGCACCTCCAAAAATCCAGGAAAAAATGTGCGTCTTTGTAACGTCAGAATGTAGACTAAAAATTATCTTTCACCGTTAGAGGGCCTACACCATTGTTTTTGTTCAGTTCCTTCTCGCTCGTTCTCGTAAACTATAAAATCTTGATTTCTGATTCGAATCGTATATAGGTAAGTGTTGTATGCCTAAATATTTGTAAAGCATCCACTTATACCAAAATATAGCAAGGTAACATGTTGACCGATGACAGTAGAAAATAATAGGCCTTGGTATCTCCCTAGGGAGGCCTAGTATAGGTACGTTACAAAAAAAATCAAATTGGTTGGATGTCTACCATTTTCATAGCACAAAATCTACTAAATGTTACAACATCAAAAACGTTTTCAGAATTAAATTTGGTTGCTTGGTTGATTTTCTACGATTTTTTTAAAATTTTAATTTTGCTGAAAATTTGGCTACAGACATTATACAAATTGTGTGACCTTTTTCATTATCTGCACCATTAAAACATCATAACTTTTTTGTTTTTAATAGTTTTTAAATTATTTTTTCACAGATGCTGGATGATATAATGAGAACTCAAATGACAGATTTACATCAATATATATTCAGGGATTTATCAGTAAATTTTATTAAATGATACCCCTTACCCCAAAATAATTACTTTTGGTGGGACCGGGTTAGA
>NW_022711496.1:0-970 GCF_011630105.1 Anneissia japonica
CCCCCCCCCCCCCCCCCCCCCCAAGCAAACTTGCCCATAGGCATAACCTTTCTGTTAGGTTGGTACCATCAGTGGTGGCTCTAGCGGGTGGGGAGGGGGGTAGGTAAGGAGGATTTTGGGGATTAGGGTTGTAGCGGCCGCGCTCAAAATGTATGGAACGCCAGTAGCTAGGTATGTTTAAAAAAAAATTAAATTTGATTGGATGTCCACAATACTGATATCACAAAATCTACCAAGTGTTATAACATATTTAAAAACATTTACAAAATTAAATTTGGTTGTATGGTTGATTTTTAATGATTTTTAAAAATATTTAATTATGACGAAAATTCGGCTACAGGCATTATACAAAGTTTGTGACCTTTTTACTAATTTGTCAATTCTCATTGTGTATACTTTGAAAAAAAATTAAAAATTAATTAGGTACTATTTATTGCTTTGATCTAATAATTTGTACTAAATTAATAAACTCTATACATGCATTATTTGACTAATTTATTATTACTACAGGGGTATTATATTTTTAATTGTTTAAAAACTATTAATGTAGGCCTATGCAACACCAGGATGTTTGTGCTTTATATTCCTGTCAACAACACATATCATCCAATCAAATTTCAAATTCAATGTCACGTGATTTATACGGACCAATTACAGGCCAGAATTGCCTAATAGTAAGACGCCATTTGCAATTTCGTGACTTTAATTCTCAATTATACACGGGTATATTAATCGCAAAACATCATTATAATAAATCGAAATCTTTAAAAATATTTTATTATATAATACTAAGCAATGATTATATTGGACATATTCATCAGTAATACAGACTTTATGTGTAAACATAAAGTAATGCCGTTTATGTGTAAACAAATATGCCGTTTGAATCATCCTCCAATGTACACATCTTTCGATCAGCGGACATTTTTATGCATCGGACTCGAGAGTCGTAAGATTTGAGAAAATCAAA
>NW_022711497.1:0-865 GCF_011630105.1 Anneissia japonica
ATCCTCAAACTCGTGCAGGTCGAGCTGGTTCATCACGATCCGTACGAGATATCAGTCGCAATGAAGGGATTCGAGGACGAGGGGTACCGACTCGGTAAGACGTTCGCGAACCACCTTCTCGGTTTGCCTTCCTTGCAACGGTTGACTCTGGTGGACATGCCGATCGTCGACTCTTTCGTGATGAACCTGATTCGAAAGAGGAAAGTCCTCCTGCACGTTCGGTTGGTGAGATGTCGCAAGTTGAGGTTCTCCGCCGTCGTCGAAGACGAAGACGGCGGAGAGCGCGTATGCGACGATAACTCGCCTCCGATCCTCTGTCTGGAGGAGATGCACGTGTCTCCGATCAGGCTAGCGACAACCTTCGACGGAGTCGTTTTGGAGATCGTTCTAAGAAATTGCGAGTTCGACGCGGACGAGCTCACGACCCTTGAAAAAATGAAGGTTGTAGTGGAATGATGTCGATCTCATGTATTTCAGATTTAGACAAAAAAAATAAATGATAAGGAAAAATACCTAAAAACTTTGTCGGTTTTTTTAGTGTGTGAAAGTTTGCGAACTTGAGGTTGAATGAGCGAGTGACAGGCTAACATAGAAAGATCGAGGCAAGGTGACAATTTTTTTTTTCGTATATTTTTTTAATCGACATTCAAACAAGCGTAGTCCGAGCGTGAATTTCGGACAGTCTGTTGGTGTAGTACGAGCTTCGACCCTCCTTCACGACCAGTCGGTAGCTTCCTGAATTGTCCATGCGCCTTTTAAGGCAGCAGCTCAGCAGGAAAAAGCTCACGATCAATACGGCAACCGCAAGACCTATCGTCAGCGCCAAACGCAACTCATTTTGGGCGAAGAAGTCCATGGTCGGTTA
>NW_022711498.1:0-804 GCF_011630105.1 Anneissia japonica
CCGTATGCTACAGTATCACAGCATATTACACCATAAATTTAAATTTTCAGGACAATGGTGTTAGATTGATAATGTGAATATTGAAACATACTATAAACATGAGTGCCTAGTGTTTCAACCCATTTTACTATTATCATTTATTTTATTATTCAAGATAAAAATAATATTACACAGACTACTACATGCTTAATAAAGCAAACCAAAATACTGTGTTATACTGAAAATGACACAAATCATATTTTGTATTAAACGATGCAAGGGTGGTTTTTTAAGCTTAAAATGACAAAAAAATATGAATGCATAAATTATAATACAAAAAAAAACAATATTGCACACATTAGCATTCATACTCTTTTGTAAGCAATATGCTCTTAACCTTTCAATCATATTTTTTATTGATGTGAGTGGCCAGGTGTAGAAAAGACTTCTTGTAATTATAATAATAGTTTTCATTTGAGGAAAAGCATTAGAACTGCCTGATTTACTGTTTGAATATGCTTTGCTTTCAAATGTGAGTGGTTATTCATTCATTTTAATGACTTAAACGATATGAGATGAACTTTTCTAACAGTGATTTTTAATGTTTAAAAATTTGAACATTCGTGTACACATTTTACAAATTTTCAAAAAATTCAATTCAAATTTACATAATGTCAAGAGGAGGTACCCACTTTTGAGTTGGGCCCTCAGGCCATTGTTTCCTCTTGGACAGTTGTATAATGTCAAATTTGTAATAAATAAAAAAAATCAATCTATGTTGAAAAAGACAGCTTGATCTCTCTGTCCTTACTGGTACATAATGCC
>NW_022711499.1:0-610 GCF_011630105.1 Anneissia japonica
TTATAAATATATTAAATAACATCAAAGTACTGTAAGCGGTATTGATAAGGGTAGATGAAAGAAAAGTTTTACATATTTTTATATACTATTACAGTACAGTATTAGATTTAACTTTACACACATTTAATAGATGTGAAAGACTCAAAAAAGAAATTTCAAAACATAAGGTGGATAACCCTGCACTGTATGGACAGTTCATAATTATCAACAAATGTATAAACAGTATGCTAAGGGGGAAAAGGCCTGGTACTAAATACAAAATTAAATGAAAAGAATT
Source organism: Anneissia japonica (assembly GCF_011630105.1). Lineage (NCBI taxonomy): Eukaryota > Metazoa > Echinodermata > Crinoidea > Comatulida > Comatulidae > Anneissia > Anneissia japonica. Next base: position 278 of record NW_022711499.1, read on the forward strand.
TACAAAAGCTTAAAATATTGATTGAAATCAGTTTTCTAAATTTAATAACATGCTAATATGGATATATTTAAACCTAATTATGTATCTATGTACCCATTGAAAAAAAAGGCCATAGAGAACGGTATTGCAAAATCAACATTTTCCATGTATGTACACTTTAAAGAGGTTGAGGTGGCAAAAAAGAGTACTCTTTTAATACACTATGTTTTCAATTGTGATTGGCCCCTAAGTTTAAACTTTAAAGAAAAAATATACTTAGGTACTAAACCTACAAAATAAAATACAGTACTGAAATAATTGCTACTCACATAAATAAGAAAATATTGATTTTAT
>NW_022711500.1:0-1166 GCF_011630105.1 Anneissia japonica
ATGACATGTGTACATAATCCATAAAGGGTACAATACAATTCATATTTCTGCATGATACACTTTTTAACCAAATGGTGGTTTTTATGAAAGATTGTGCTAATGTACAAATGGCAGTGGAGCACACACACAAAATTTCAAAAAGAATATCAGTACACCATACTGCTTACATACAAGTGTTCATATATGCATCAATATCTTGTTCCATCAAAATTCTTGTTACAGTGCGTGCCATAAAAATATATCCCCTCTATCATATCAATCACTTCTTAAATTCTGTGGTTTGTGATGGTAAACATCATTTAAAGCACAGACGGGAAAAGTGCGGCCCAACAGCGTTTTTCTTTCGGCCCACGACAACGAATTAAGAACCCTATGTTTGCAGCACGCCAAGGAAAATTGGCTAGAAAACACCCATTTTTTCCGGCCGACACCGATCATACGTAAAAAGTAGCATGAAATCTGAGAATAAAGTGGTGTAAAAGCAGTGCGGCCCACAGTGTTAAATCAAAAATTCACATTGGCCCTCCAACCAATTTTTATGCCCACCCCTGATTTAAAGGGTCCAAATTCCTTGGTGAAAATCTAGATTCTTCTTGAAACCTATCGATAATGTAAATATAGAGCACTTTAAAACAACCATGATTTGAAAAATGTCTACAGATTCATTTGTATTTTATCTAACTCGTGGAAAATACAGTAAGCTTTGATTGTTCAAAACCTACAATTTTATTAATATTGTACAAAGACTTATACATTAATGGAAGTGGTTTGGCGCAGCAGGGACGGTTTGGTTTCCCATCCCTCTTGCTGTGTATTCCACTTGTTCTTGGGCAAGGCATTTTATCTCCATTGCTTCTCTCCACCCAGGAGTATAAGTGGGTACCTGATAGGGTTTAAAATATGCACTAAATAAGTTTATTATTATTATGTTTATTGATATTCGAATAATAATTGTTATTGAATTTAGATATTTAAATTTTATGTAACTGTAAATAGTAATTTATTGGTTACCACAATTTGAAATTAATTTCAATGATTTTATTATTGTAATTATATTTTAATTATCTTTCCTTTTAATTGATTACCATTCAATATTGTAGATATTGGATTTAAAACTTTTATTTGATCTGTATTGTAATAATTCAGTATATATTAAATTTGTTAGG
>NW_022711501.1:0-2307 GCF_011630105.1 Anneissia japonica
AAATTGGGGAACCTCCCTGCCAAACTCCCTGCAATATTAGTTGTCAGGGCATCTTGTTGATCAGGGCAGAGTACTTTTAGATTCTCCATAACGATGCAATCCAGTGGAAATTTCTCCACAACCTTTACAAAGCTTTTGGTGAGGTAACCTCTTACATCATCATAGAACTTATCTACAACCCTCTCAGGTAACTCAGATACCTCATCAGTCATGAGTAGCAATTTTGCTTCTCTTCCTATGCCTAAGTTTACATTGTCCCATTGATTATCTATACACAGGTCTAGATCCTTAATGCTGCTAACCTGCCTAATGTGCTGTGGTTGCACTAGTCTAACAGCAATACCATGCAGCAGTTCTTCTACACATTCTGGCAGCCTATGAAGCACTGACGATTTCTGCTGAAAAACCAGATTAAAGCGATCAAACAGAGGTATAACTGATGACAAGAAATGTGCATATACCTTCATCATGGGATTGTTCAGACGACTGGCGATTGCTCGGCTCTTCTGGTTTTCACTCTTTGAGTTGAAGTATGACTGGAATGCATCCCACTGGGATAGAAGATGTTTGATGGACTTCCCAAGGGAAAGCCATCTCGTTGGGCAATGTTTCTGCACCCTCTCTTTAGCCACACCACAGAATTCCTGGAACTCTTTCAAATCCTGTCTGCGCTTACTGGACTTATCAAAATAATAATAAATGTCGATAACCAGGCTCTCAGGGTTCAAGTCAAGTTCTTTGTAGGCGGTCTTGCAGCAAATATTGACCAGGTGGCTCGGACATCCAACGCTGTAGATTTCGGGTGCTCTCTGTTTAATTCTTGATAGAACTGAATCTCGTTTGCCTGTAATTTAAACCATTTAAACTTTTTTCAAGTCATATTTAAAGATGAAATTAAAATGTTTGAAATTTTTTATTGAATGTGTTGAAATATGATAAAACTAATATTAAAGATTTAAAACCTGAATAAAAGCAAATAAGGAATTTTTTCTCTATATTTTGGTGAGAGCAGAATATATTTAAAAGGCTTTATGGCACTGAGGAGGTCTGGACTTGTTGATTGTTACACCTAGAGTGATCTGCAAGATATTACATCAGCAAATAAAAGTGAACACGTAAAAAACTGCAGGCCTACCTATCATTACATTGCAGTTGTCAGATGCAAAAGCTGCCACATTCTCCCATCTTAGACCATGTTTCTCCACAAGTGTTTCATTGACACACTCAAATATTCTGGCACCTGTACCAACGTTGCAGACGGGCATGTCTAGGAAGCCAACACACACCTTCCCTGATGATTCACTGAAGAATCGAACCAGCATAGCACACTCTTTATCGCATAAAATATCATTTGATTCGTCTATCATAAGTGCAAAAGGCTGACGTTGATCCTTGATACACGAAAACATAGCTTTAGATGACTCTGGTTCTGGAAACAAAAAGTGTTAAATATACATGATTAATCCATTTTAATTTAAACCCTCATAATACCAAGTAAGGACATAGAATATTACACCAATTAAAATTTCATATCACAAGCATTTTTTACTACCCAGTGCAAAATCCCACAATATATATTAATAGTGAAAACCTTGGAAACAGAACTGAAACAATTATTTTATTAATCATTACAAAAAAAGTGCAGCAGCTGTTTCCTAACATAAAATATATGAATAATATAACAAAAATAAAATGACCAAGGAAGCTGATCAAATATCATCATCTAAAGCAATATAATGAAAAAATATTTTCTATACAGGTATTAACTTACCTAGGGCATGTTCCACTATTGCAGCAGTCTTTGTGTACGAGCACTTGTATTTCTTAGCAATGTTGGAGTCTGGAAACATTTGTTCGAAGATTTTTGTGGCGTGCTGGGCTACCGCAAATGGTAAATTATGCTCAACCAGCAGTGAGGTAAAGAGCACTTCTGCTTTGAGTACTTGCTGATCAAGTGGCGTTGTCACATCCCTGCTGCCAAACAATATCCTCTGACACTGGCTAACAGTAGTTGCCGAAGCTTGGTGCTTGGCTCCCTTAAAAAAATGCAACATAACATTGTTAATTAAGTAAAACAACTTTAGGTGACTGAATCAATCCAAAATGTTGTTAAAAAATCCTTAAAAGTGCGATTCAGAATTTTAAAAAGAAACACGTTCACGCTGGAGAACGTCCTAGGCTAGGACTAGGCCTAGGGCCTAGCATACTCCTAGGCCTATATTTTGCACGGGAGATGCATAAAAAACTTGTGTGGAAAATCGGTCGAAAATAGGTGCGCAGACTGTGTAATACATTTTGCTGGTATAT
>NW_022711502.1:0-1100 GCF_011630105.1 Anneissia japonica
GCATAGGAACGTTGACGCCTGCAAGGCTCTGGTTTAATCAGTTATAGTTCCTCAGGATGAAAGGTGACCCCCAATTTTTATTACTTTTCCTGAAAGCACACGAGTTGTAAATATGATTTTATAGGTCATAATGGCTGATCGGACATTATGACGTCATCATATTGCCATCTGAATTCAACAAACTGAGTATTATCGAAGACGTCGTTAAAAAAAAAATGCGCATTTGAGCGTATCTCGCTTATTCTTGGTCGATTGTCTTCCAACTTTTAATATGGTATAGCTAAGCCAATTCTCTTTCATATATGTGGCACTTTTTCACATTTTGATGACGTCATCATGGTCAAAATATACGGTTTTCCTTACACCCCTCATCTTTCTTTCGTCAAACCATTGATGACCCCATAATCACCTTAATCATATTTAGTGGGCATAAACTTCAGGTCATGGTTAAATGTTATGTACATTATACTTTTGTGCGCACGTAATAACGCGAGCGTTCGCGTGCGTCAAAATTAAAAATATGCTTTATATCATGCCTTTTTTAAAATCAGTTATAGCTCCTTAGGATGAAAGGTGACCCCTAATTTTTATTACATATTCTGAAAGCACATGAGCTGTAGATATGATTTTATATATCATAATAGCTGATCGGACATTGTGACGTCATCATATTGCCATCTGAATTAAAAAACAAGAAAAAATTTATATTTCTTTTCTCAAAACGTTGATGACGTCAAATCATTAATAACCATTCGTTATTTCTGAATAATAGTAAATGGGCTTATACTTCAGTTCAAAGTTGAATGTTAGGTATCTTACTTTTTTGTTTGCGCGTCTTAACTTGCGCATATGCGTGCGTCAAAAATTACATATGCTTATAATTTTGCCAAGCTATTTATAATCAAATATAGCTCCTTAGGATGAAAGGTGACCGTCAATTTTTATTACATATTCTGAGAGCACATGAGTTGTAGATACGATTTTAAAGATCATAATGGCTGATCGGACATTGTGACATCATCATATTGCCATTTTAATTAAGAAAAAACTCAATTTTTATTTATGATGTCATTACTTTTTATACTCGTTTGAACGTATCT
>NW_022711503.1:0-552 GCF_011630105.1 Anneissia japonica
GCTTTTTCCTTTAAAGTTTTAAATCGTATTTAATGCACTATATTGTTCCATGTTAGTGCTAGATATAGGTATTGGGAGACCGTATGAGATCTTTTCCATCCTCTGTGAGGTACGGTATTTAAATGTACATTTAGCAGGTAAAACACACATTTCCGCGAGAGAGCGTTTTTTCCTTTAAACAGTTTTAAGTTGTATTTAATGCACTATATTGTTCCATGTTAGTGTTATCTAGGTATTGGGAGACCGTATGAGCTCTATTCCATCCCCTGTAAGGTATTTAAAGGTACATTTAGCAGGTGAAACACACATTTCCGCAAGAGAGTGTTTTCTTTAAATAACTTTAAATTGTATTCAACGCACTAAATTTAATCCAAATTAAGGTTAGGTAAGTACCAGGTGACCAGTTCAAACGTTTACTGTAGCCTGTGAGTATATTTAAAGGTGCTGTGTGTTGTGATAACATAATTTCCGCGAGAGAGTGCTTTTTGTGACCAGTTCAAACGTTTACTGTAGCCTGTGAGTATATTTAAAGGTGCTGTGTGTTGTGATAAC
>NW_022711504.1:0-1060 GCF_011630105.1 Anneissia japonica
TATGTTTTTCAGGCAATTGACCTAGACTTAACATCAGCAATAAAGTCTCCACCACGACCGGTAATTTGCGTCCCAAAGAAAATTGACTAGGGAGGCTTGCATACTATGGGATGGAATGCAAGTTGAGTGCCCAAATACTTAACTTTTTAACATAAATAAGTCACATATCTCTCTATGCGCTTTTTAATCAAATGATAAAATATGTTTTTTTCACAGGTTCCCTTAGCAAAATTATTGATTATTGATTATTGTTTTACAGAGATCAGTTTTATAATTTCTATAGAATCTTTATACATATTTCTATAGAAATTATAAAGCTGATCTCTATAGACTTCTATAGAGATCACAAACAAACGTCTTTGTAGTCTTTGTTGACGAAGATCGGGAGTCTACAGGCCCACGTTGGGATAGATGGAAGAAGAGAATGGCAACTTACTTTGTGGCGAAGCAAGTTCGCAATAATGACCAAAAGAAAGCGCAGTTATTATTATTTCTTGGGGAGAAGTCTTATGAGATTTACGAAACAATGGCTGAAGGCAATGACACCTACGATGATGTCAAAAGAAAGCCTGACGAATATTTTAAACCGATCAAAAATACAGCACTGGCAGTATATCTATTTAGGGAGCTTAAATAAAACCAAGGTGAAACGTAGAGCAGTTTATTACTAGATTGAAGTCAGAGGCTATACACTGTGAGTTTGAAAATCCAACAGCAGAAATAAAAGCACAAATCTTAAAAAAAAAAAAAAACAAGTAATAAAAAATTACGACGTGAGATATGTAATCGTACCCAAATTACATCATGTTATGTTAATTAACAGCACAATGTAACGTATTATGTTGAAAATACGTAAAATTACAGATTGAGATTTTTTTTCCTTGTAAAAATGCAAAAAAAAATCTGTTATTTTACAGACTCTCACTGTTATTCAATTAAACGCAAAATATGTTTTAAATATACATTTTGTGTGTAATTTGACAGTTCATGTGTATACATTATTTCCAGCACTTTTACAGAGAAATATTTACTTATTCAAATTTTCATTTCAATTTAAAGC
>NW_022711505.1:0-1308 GCF_011630105.1 Anneissia japonica
ACCGAATAAAATAGGTAAAATTTTATTGAAAAAAAACAAACAAATTTTACATTAACGACGTATTGTTGATTTAATATGCTGAATCATTATTAATGGTGTATAGGCCTACCTATTTATATTTCTATAAATTAATCAACAATTATCTCATTAATCACACTATGGTAAATAGGCCTATTAAAGCATAATTGAAGTATTATTAATTATTCACTAAAGCATTATTCGAGCTCCTTTATTATTATTATTATTTATTTATTTTTTTTATATATATTATTTATCAACCATATTAACATTGAAAACATGAATATGCATATATGGATAAAATTATTGCAGGAAATAAACTTATGATTTATAAGATTATTTTTTAAGACAGAATCAAATAGATAACAAATATAATATAATGTTAACAATAATATAGGTTAAGCTAGACCTAATCAATTATTGATATAATAAAGGCAAATATTTCGAACATCATTAATACAACACCTTCATGACAGAGCCCTCCAAATCTTGTTTTAATAAATAACTGAATTCACTTCAATGATATATTTTGATCTTCAGTCATTATTATTATTATCATTTACTTTTTATTATTATTTAATTATTATTATTATTATCTGTATTATTATTATTATTATTATTATTATTATTATTATTATTATTATTATTATTATTATTATTATGTCTTTGCCATTAACATTATCATTTGTTTCTCTGGAAGGCGTCTTGTACAGGGACATGTTCCTTTTTGCCTAACCAGTCTCATTACGTTTTGAGTGAAATAAAATTATGAATTATAAATTATACCAATGTCGATAAAAACATCGATTCAATTAATTAACAGCAGCGTTTCGCACTGTGGCAGTGCCGATAGAAAACAGCAACTTTTTGGCACTGCGGCAGTGCCGATAGAAAACGGCAGCTTTTTGGCACTGCGGCAGTGCCGATAGAAAACAGCAGCTTTCTTTGGCACTGCGGCAGTGCCAAATCGGCACTGCGGCAGTGCCGATAGCCACTACCATTATTTTGTTACCCTTCTTAACTTCTTTTATATGGTCTGACCTGTTTCTAGACATGGTATACCCTAAATATTTGTATGTCTCGACCTTAGATATAGTAATAAATTGTTAACCAGCTAAATAATCTGCTTTTTAATTACTGTTTAATATCTTTGTCCTTGACGTTGATAGCATAAGTTAACGACCGCTTTAAAAATGAATTTAATGGTGGTGACAAGCGCGTATTACTGGCCTATGTGATTGGTCAGTTAGGTTTGATTGACACGCTGGAAGAGTCCATTTTTGGGAGTTT
>NW_022711506.1:0-1417 GCF_011630105.1 Anneissia japonica
GAAAAACCATATGAGAATTTCTACCTCTCCAAGTGGCACCTATCTCAATTATAGCCTGGTCTAATTACCTTGTACCATCTCAGTGAGTGACTGTAATTTACCACACTGAATTCTAATTCGCACAATGGATTCATAATACATAAGTGTGCTGTGTCTTCTTGCATGGATGTAAGCTGGAGGGGTGTGGACCCCCACCCAATGGATTAAGTTTCAACTAAGTGGGTTGAAATACTAAAAGTGACCATTAAATTTTCATTGGAATAGGGATTTAAAGTAGTTCCACATGCGAAATTTAGTTCTGCATTCTTTTTTTTCACCCCCCCCCCCTCCAACCCTGGCCAAAACCAGCTTACACCCCTGTCTTGTGGTTTATTTGATTTGATTCATGTTTGTAGGTGTATAGTTATGGTGAATAACCAGTTAAAGTCACATGACTATCACTCAACTGAGCCCAGGGATTCCGTCTATTAGACCTACACCCACTGTCACTTATGATAGTGACTATTTATTGATTTATAGTGTACAAAATACTGGCTCAAAAATAATTCCAGTTTTTCAATCTCGCAGCGAAAGATGTCGAAACATGGACCAGCAAATAGGATTGTGGGTTTGGATAAGAATGTTTGGGTTGAGTTCTCTGCATTAGCAGCAGAAACAAAGGCTCTTAATTTAGGCCAGGTAAGAACACAACATAATTTTTTATTTTAATTTTAATTATTTTATTATGTGAAAATAAATAACCTGTTTCCTTCAATGTCAGTTAATGTATCAGTGAAATGAAATTAAAATCATGTCTAAGCCCTACTATGTAAAGTGTATTCAATTTTAAAAATAATAATTTGTATTTTCACAATACAATACTCAACTCCAGTGACAACCTTATTTTAATTTTAAAATTAATATTATTACTGTATTATTATTATTACTGTATTATTATTATTATTATTATTATTATTATTATTATTATTATTATTATTATTATTATTGTTGTTGTTGTTCTTAAAATTATATAATTTTGTAGTTTTGTACTTTTATTTTCATAGGGGTTCCCAGACTTTGCAGCACCAGGCTATATGACTGCTGCTTTAAAAGATGTTGTTACTAGTTCCAATCCACTGATGAACCAGTACACAAGGGCTTTTGTGAGTCTGCTTTCTCAAAAATGTTTGCTTTCTCAGTATAATGTCATGATCATAAAAGCATGCCATATGGTCAATATGTTAGTAAATATGGTTCATATCTTTAGTGTGGTTCATACTGTATTCCACTGCAAATATGATTGCTCTTAATGGCGGTACCTGATGCTCATTAATTTTTACGTTTTTGGTTGTATGTGCATAACAAGCATCGAATAAATTCAAGCAATCAGTCAGCATCAACCTAAATTTTTTTATAGTGTGTCAAGTAATGTTACTTT
>NW_022711507.1:0-1175 GCF_011630105.1 Anneissia japonica
TTTAACTTACCTAATATTTACATAAAAAAAATAAATAGCTCTTTATTTAAAGATCAAATTGTTATAATTAATTTTCCGATGCGTCCTGCATCATTTTGCGTCTTCTCTGAGTTCCTTTTCTTTTATTTTTCTTCTTCTTTCTTTATTTGGCATTTTTATATTCCGAAAAAAATAATCTACAGTATTCAACTACCTTACGAGAAAAAATTGCTCTCATCAAATAATTACATTGCCTTCGGTTTTGCATTGCGCGCGAATAGATTATTTGGCTGCACGGAAAACACGCAGCTACAGATAACAATAATGGCAGAGTGCAATGATGCGTAACCACATAACACAACTCCACTGGTGCACGGGCTTAGAGATATCAAGTTGATTAAAAATGTATAACTTTATATGGATTGTTTAAAAAAAGACAAAAAATCAAAATATTAAAAGGAAGGGCCCCCAAACATTTTTTAGGCGAAGGATAATTTATTTTGATATTAACTACCTTCATGTTAGGCGCACTTTAATTATGCTAGATTTAAAAAAAAAATCATATTTAAAAGGGCACTTTTTAGTTCCTATGCATGTAATGCAATAGGAACTATTGTAATCACTCTTGCTATTTCCTATGTTTTTTATTGTGTGTAGTGTGTATGTGTGTGTGTAGACATTTATGCAAATGCGCATGCGTCAAAGAGAGTTTTCCGACATTTTGTTTTACATCGCGATGCGAAGATCGATGTGAAGTTTAGGCAGAGTTCAGTCAGGGCTCGCGCTAACCGACCGGAATGTCAGCATGGATGAAACTATTTTGGTTTTACGGCAAAAAAATCATCTGCTGTAGGCATAGGTAAAACTAAAATGTTTTAATACTTGCTGAAATACATTGCGTTTCTTCATTTAGATCTCCATTTTTCACTTCCATGCGACGTTTTTTTCTGTTGTATACGTATGAGTAGTCATATGAAGGTACTATATCCCCGACAGTTGGCTGTGCAGCAATGTACCCTTTGAATGCAAACTGAAAACAGGTGAAAATATAAAGGCAGCCGACTGTCGGGTACATAACGACTATCTAGCTTTCCACAAAAACATGAGGCCTAAGCTAGGCCTAGTTCAGTCTTACTGCGATGCAAGGGTAGGCCTAGTTAGATCGTTTAATCAATGATATCGTGGTATCGTCTAAT
>NW_022711508.1:0-586 GCF_011630105.1 Anneissia japonica
ATATAAGTGTACATTATATATAAGTATATAAGAATATAAGTGTATATATATAAGTATATATATAGCCCTATATCAGTATATATGTATGTGAATATATGTATATATATATAAGTGTGTATATATAAATATATATACGTATATATAAGTGTGTATATGTATATATATATAAGTATGTATATATATAATATATAAGTATGTATATATATTATAATGTATGTATATATATAGGCCTATATAAGTATATATGTAAGTATGTGTATATATATAAGTATGTATATATGTATATATATGTATATATATATATGTGTATGTATATATATATAAGTATATATATGTGTGTGTATATATATATATATATGTGTATATATGTAGATATATATGTATGTATATATATAAGTATGTATATTATGTATATATATATGTATATATGTTTATATATTATGTATATATATATATATATGTATATGTGTGTATATATATATATAAGTATGTATATATGTATATGTGTGTATATATACATAAGTATGTATATATGTTTTAATGCATATATGATATGTATGTACAGTATATATATATATATATAATA
>NW_022711509.1:0-2399 GCF_011630105.1 Anneissia japonica
AAGTTCAACTGTAGTTAAGAGATGAATTAGTTATCATACCTCTATGCTCATGGTGTCAGAGACAACGGATAAGTCAGTACTAGCTATGGAATCCGCATCACAAAATGTATCTCCATTGGATGTGATGGTCTCGGTAGCAGGTTCATTGTCATTGTTTTTCACATTTTTTTTCTTTTTCTTCCTATCTGGGCTTTTCTTCTTCTGAAATTTCATCAGCTGAAACCAAAGTTTGGTATTATTAGAGACTAATCAGTATTTATTTCTTAGCACTTTCAATACATATTTGGATAAAGTTTAATAAATTATTTTTTGTTCAGGAATATTTATCTCAATTATAAGTTTTCCTCTCTACAAGGAAGACACAATAGGTCACAACATCACACAGTCTATACAGTAAGGATGTGACTTTTTTTATGCCACCACATTCAGTCGTTGTGGTCAGCAACTATGATTCTATCTCTTTTGGTGGTAGACCAGGTACAGTAGCAGGATGGAGTGTTGGTGAATTTGTAGGGCATGGATATACTTCTGATATGCCATGCAGTATATATTGTAGGATAGTGAAACTGAAGTTAAAGGTTGGGGTCAAGCTAGCACCACCCACTAATCAATACCTCAAATTTTTCTGAAATCATCACAACCATGGAACTAAATGTACAATATTGATATCCTTCCAAAATTCTGTAGCGCATTAAGAAAGCAGGTTGAAGTTTAAGGTTAGGGTCAAGCCGGCGCCACCAAACAACGTGCTTCAGATTTATGTAAAATCATTGGAACAATATTCACGGCCTTAATGTATCCCCACCCCCACTAGAAATAAATACATGGTTCTTGTCAGCACTTATCAAAAAATTGGTGAAAGGATTTTTGTCAACTTTCATCACAGTATTTTTCACAGAATTCAATGACGCACAGAGAAAAAGCGCCCATTTTAGAAAGGTCGTGTTATCTATTTAACATATAGATGCATGGCGGTCCAAGGCAATCATACATATTCTAAAATCGATTAAACATGTTGTGGCATACACAATGATTTGAGTGCGTTTCACCGTGAGGCGAGTCGGATTTTCATGAGATTATAACAAAATTGAAAAAAATAATCAGCTGTACCATACTCGCGCGAATAAGCGCCCCTCTCGAATAACCGCCACTCTCGAATAACCGCCCCTCCTAACGTGAAAATTTCCTTAAGCGCCCGGTTTGAATAAGCGCCCCTTCATAAGATTTTCTTTTTAGCAAGTCAATAGTCCAATCAATCCTGGGACTGTGGTTGTTGGCATGATTTGAGCTGTAGAGTGGAAACACTCTTCTTCAGTCAATATCAAAATGAGGATATTTCTCTTGGACAGATGAGAGCTCCGATCCCTGGACAGACAGTATATTTCCAAAATTTAATCTTTTTACATATTTGTCTACGTCTAGTCTTACTCCTCTTTTTCTTTTTTCGACCTTAAAGCACATTCTCATGGCCAACAAGCTAACCACTACCCACCACCATTTGCATCTGCTATTTTGCTGTTATGAATCATGTTCTCTGGACGATTATGTTTTCTAACCACCATTCGTAATGTCCTTATATAATCTTTTTTTCATTCAAAAAGTGCCTCTTGAATTTTTAATTATTAAAATAATTTCCCATAAGAACCATTCGATTTTCATCTATTTCCATAAGCGCCCCCTCAATTTCCACTCTGTTTTCATAAGTGCCCCGTTTAAAGCACTCCGTTTGAATAAGCGCCCCTCAGAAAGTGCAAAAAAATATTTTAAGCGCCCGAATACGGTATTTTGTACTATTTACCTTTTTTTTTCTTTTTAGACACAAATATGAAAGATTAATATTTTTTGTTGTTGTATTTCCAGCAGCCTTACCTACCAAGAGGCCAATTAACCACATTAAAAAAAGAAGAAACAGATGAGAAATACTTTTGATTTAGGAACCCTGAGCTAAGTCACGACACTTGCATGGTTGGCTGATACTTGAAAATCACTCTAGGCTAGAGGCCCTTGGTCAAGAGTCCCACTCAATCTGGCAGTCACACACATTGTTATGCCTACTTCCATCCACACACACATGTATTGTTTAATAAATTGTTTTTTCACATGAACATTTTTATTTTATTTGTAAGTTAATACCGTATTTTAATATACAAATTAAACAATTAAAATATAGGATTGAATTTTTAAATTGTTTTATCTCATTAGAGTTTGATTGTACTTGCTGCTCTTATTTCTTTGTTTTCTTGTTTTGTCCATGGAGTTCCATGAAATAAGCTAAGCCTTGTATTAAAATGATTATATCAATAAAACTCTATGATAATATCTTTATAAACAGCATATACTGTCATGTAGTATTAGAATAATACGGTACTAATCGGAACGCAAACAAAAGTAGGTCTATT
>NW_022711510.1:0-829 GCF_011630105.1 Anneissia japonica
GTCACTGGCTCAACCTTGTGAGTGTCTCTGACAACTCACCAATGAGTCGTTATTTATACAAGGCTTTTACATGCGCCCCAGTCATTGGCACGATGTCTATGTGTGGAACACATACTGGGACTATCAATAATTTAGTGCTTGAAATTATACAAGTATCGGCACCCTAGCCTCCTAGATAAAGTGTAAAAACACAACATGACAAGCGCCTTGCGCATCAATTTCACAACCGCAATGATTAAAGGTTTAAAATACATTAAAGAAGATAAAAGAGATGAAAACATGTCGCACAATGTGAAATATTCCTACTAAAAGGTCAGTGCTTCTTGGGCTTCAACCCCTGAGCGCACCCTTAGCCATATAACTAAACCCAATACTCCTACTACGCGGCTCCCTGACACCATGGTCAGAGTCACTAGTGTAAAATTGTATCATTTATTATTCATATCTTTTTCTGTATTATCTTCATTAATCGTCATCATCATCACCACGACTGTCATCTTCACCACTGCCATCACAACAACCATCACCAACACTACTAATACCACAACCGCCATCATCATCAATCATCATCACCACCATAACCACCACCATCACTAGCATTATCATCAATCATCATCAGCATCAATCATTGTAAATCCATGCGTGTTCTTCAAATTATATATCAGTCGTTGAAGCAAAAAAAAAATCAGTAAAGCTGATGAAGTAAAGTTGATGTACATTCAGTAAAGCTGATAAAGGCCAGAGGACTGGCCGAAAATTTCTTTCGAAAATAAATACAGTGTTCAATAGTCTACATGCCTTGTTGTCACAATGTTTTGTTTCAACGACT
>NW_022711511.1:0-913 GCF_011630105.1 Anneissia japonica
TCTATACGCTGTTTCATGCCCTAGGCAGTCTTCAGGGAAAAAATGACAGAATTTTACGGGTTTATGTATAGTTGAGCAGGTGGGTATGCAAATGGAGTATTATATGTTTTTGAGTAGGGATTTGTTGCTGTGTCTGCATTTTCAAAGCTGCTTGTTTCTTCAAAGTGGGTTGCTTTTCCGAATAGATGATGTGCAACTTTTCTGTAATGCAGACGTTACACCGTTTCATTTTTGTTGAATAAGGCGGCTCTGTCCATAATGGACCATTTAATGTTGTGTATTGCGGTCTTTTAGTTTCCATATGAACTTTGAAAGTTCTGTGCTGCTTCTGTGTTTCGATCATTGAAGTGTGCTTATGATTCGTATATCGGATTTTAAATGTGTGAGCCCGATGTAATGTTTCTGCTCTTCATTTGTGGTTACAATAGCTTTGTGTATGACTGAAGAGGCAAGGCACTTTCTTGAGAGTGGGCTTTCATTTTTATTTCGACAAAATTTGCTGAGAGGAGGGTTGTACCAAATGATGTTTCAGTTTCTTTTCTTCGTATTGCTTGAAGGGGGTTGTTCATACTGCATCTTGTGTTGGAATCCGCCATCATTCAGTGCTTTTTCGTAGTCGGGGGCCGCCTTTTGGAAAGTTGCATTTGAATCAGAGATGTTTGATATTCTTTTGTTGATTGAGGGAGGATGGCTTCATCGCTTTTCGACGTACCGCAGTCTGTTGTTTGGCTTGGAGAATGGTTGGTAGGTTCCATTTGTCAAGTTGAATGTGACGTCGAGGAAGTTGGTGATCTTGATGTTTACTTGTATGGTGATAAGGAGGCCAAAGGAGTTAAAGATGATTTCTTTCTTCATCTTCAGTGGTCATCTAGAGGTCTTGAAATGGGAGTGCTGATGGGGAGGGGGGGCGAAG
>NW_022711512.1:0-1098 GCF_011630105.1 Anneissia japonica
GCAGAATTTCTAAATAGGGGGCCTATCCCAGTATTAATATTAGGCATTCTTCCAAAAGTATTGACTATTATTTTGCAAAGGCAAAGAGTTTTAGTAAATAAAGTATTTTAAAAATCTGATCGTGATTTGTATATGTTCTTAATAGAAATATGAAGTAAATTATTAAAATATTTTATAGTACTGATCGTGTTTTGATATTATACCAACGATTATAGATGAATGCTTCATTTGACTTTAATCTTTGTCGATATACCGAGAGCCCCTCGATGGCAAACATTCTTCAATTAGGCAATCCTGCCATATAGTCCCTCAAGTGGCTCCTGTTATTTTGGAGAAATAAATGATATATGACGACCAGCAAAAATTAATTAAATATGTATATCAAAATGTAATTAAGATTAGTTACGGTACTCCTTTATATTATTTTCGATTACATCTATGTTGTCTATGTTATTTAATTTGTGTGGGAAAAACGATAATAAAACAACAAAATATCCTAGTATTTTTCCTTGAATTTTGCAAAGAGAAACAAGTGATTTTCGAGATCATAATCAAATAAAAAAATGATATCATACTAAAGGTTTCTTTTGCCAAAATTCACTCCTATTATTATTATTAGTTATAGCCGTTAACACTGTTAAATTATATACCGGTACATAAATCATCAAAGGAAGGTAAATACAGTGTTCGAATAAAGGACATAATAATACATCGTGTAGCAGAGCTCACAACGAATGTAGTCCTGTCAATAAATGAATAAAGAAATTGTGTAATAAAATGCCTCTGGCGGGAATCCAACCTGCGACCTCTCGCTGTAAAGGCGAGCGTCATAACCATTAGACCACGGAGGCTTCATGGTTAAACAGATTCAAATACCACCAGATACACTCCATTACACAATAATTACAGCTAGAAACAAATAATTGCATATGCTGTAATATAGATCAAGATAGCCGTTAACACTCTTAAATTATATACATAAATCATCAAAGAAAGGTAAATACAGTGTTCGAATAAATGACATAATAATACATCGTGTAGCATATTTAATATATATATATATATATAATATATATATATGTATATATATATATATAT
>NW_022711513.1:0-672 GCF_011630105.1 Anneissia japonica
TTAAAACTAGAAAATTAAAATCAAAGTTAATGAGCTATTGTTTTTTAATGTGTTGCGATGTACCGTTGTTTAATCTGTGTGGTATAAATAAAATATTCTACAAGGACATTTTTAAGAATTGTAGTGATATATGCTGCAGTGTATGACAAATACACACACAGGCTTATCATGTAGGTTATTTCAGAAATATTTTTCTGACTATATAAAAGATTATGATATGTTTGAATTGATTATCGCACTGGAAATGATACGTATTGGAGATGTTGTAGAAGGGTATTTTTTAAAACATATAAAATTTCAATATGTGCATAATTATCTTGTGCATTTTTCGATTTTAATAGTAATATTATAAAAGCAGGTAAAATTACCCTGCTGGTGTACCTCTACCCTTGTGCCTTAAAATTTAGATATAAAACCTAATTTAGCACTATGAAAGCAAGCATAATTTCAGTATAGGATCTGTCTCTTATACACATCTCTATTCTAAATCTTGAGGCTCTTAGTGTTAGACCTCAGTAAACCAGTCGTAGGCCTAGACTAGCCTAGGTACTACTGAAGCTACTAGGCTTAGCCTAGGCGCACTTACAAAATTTTACACAAAATAATTATATTGTTGTACATTTGCAGTACATTGCAGAGACTCTGCACTTGTTACAACACATTGGATAGATG
>NW_022711514.1:0-611 GCF_011630105.1 Anneissia japonica
TCAACGGTTGTGCACTTGTATAGCACATGCGCTCTCTAGAACAACAGAAAAGAAAATAAAACCATGAAAAGTGGTTACAAGGAAAGCAATCAGGAAGTGAGAATAGAAAAACAATACAAAAACAAAAACAAGTGAAAAGGTGTTCATCTCCTGATTCCAGGTCCTGGGTCCATATGCAAGGCTACTCCACAATTAAAAACTCATGAAAAACAAAACAAAAATAAAAAAGCGAAAAAAAAAAAAAAAAACAAAGAAAAAAACAAAACAGGAGAGTGGAGGAAACTTAGAGATTGTCAAATAAGGATGATTTAAGTCGGCGCATATAGATCATTATGTTAGGAGACTCTTGAACGGATTATGGAAGTGAATTCCAGAGCTTGGGGCCAACAACCGAAAAGGACCTTTTTCAGTACTTCAAATGACAGGTAGGCATATGAAGGGTTATACATGTAGTGCATCTTAACCTTTGACCTTTTACGTTTAGCAGAACGGAGTGCGATCAGTTCCGAGATGTAGTCAGTAGTAGAATTTTGCAAGGAATATATAAAGCAGCACTTTGAACTTAATTCGCTGGTTGAAAGCCAGTGCATTTCTTAAGTGTGGGACTAATA
>NW_022711515.1:0-582 GCF_011630105.1 Anneissia japonica
AGACCTATATGCTAGTGTAGGCCTGGGCATAGGAAGCCTGCCTTTTTTCTACACTCTAGGCCTAGGCTAGCTAGGATGGTAAGTATATATGCTGTATTATTATTATTATTATTATTATTATTATTATTATTATTATTATTATTATTATTATTATTATTATTAGTATTATTATTAGGCCTAGCCTAGGCCTATTTGTTAATGTGTTAGTGTAGCCTAGGCCTAGATATCTAGGCTAGTATTGTTGTTTATAATTGTTATATTGCAAGGCCTATTAATATTATCATCAAAAGAATATTATAATACCCAATAATTAATAAATAAATAATAATACGCCTAGGACTATGGTGGCACGTGACTAATACAAAATTTTAAAAAAAACGAAAGCTAGGCCTAGACTAGGCCTAAGAATAAGATTAGAGAGCCTAAGATTAGAAGATGCTGCAAAAATTGTGGGCGAGTCTAGACACGTCAACAACCGTAAGTTAAATTTACTCGATTGCATTACTTACTGGTTTTTCCCAAAACTTCTGACATTTCTGTTAAAGCCTGTCGTTTTTTTGTTCTGTCACTATATGACTTAGA
>NW_022711516.1:0-1516 GCF_011630105.1 Anneissia japonica
CAAATTTTTCTTGAGTTCTCTCATTTATCTGTTGTTTTCTCGAAACACGTTTCCGGCGACGAACTTCGCCACGATTTTGGGACTTTCATTCGCGAGCAGGTTGTACTCGACTATCATGTCGAGATTGTACATTATCCACGCTTTCCTCAGATCTCTCACGATGTCCGGAGGAACGCTCATCTCCCGAATCGCCCTTCCGCCGGATCTCGGCTCCGGGTACAGCAGCAGCAGGTTGTCGTGTCCGTTCTGCTCGACCACCACCTTGTCGCGAACGAGGTGGAACACGTTCTCGCAAGGTTCGTCGAGCATCCTTCGAGCTTCGCACGCGGACTGCACGCACAACCTGTCGAATCTATCCTGCAAGCCCATATAACGTCGAACGTCCTCTCTCCGGACGACATTCTCGTCGCGATCGCAAGCGTCGGAGAAACCTTCGTCGAACGTTCGAAACCTTCTCCAACGGACGTAAGATTCCAGCCAGGTCATGACGTTGGATCTGTTGCAATTCTTTCTGGATCCGAACGCCATCGAACGCGAATACTACGACCACCGGATCGCCGCCTGCAACGGAGACGATGTCGGGTACTGTTACGACGCCCTCGTGACGTTCCAGACGGTGCCGACTTTGAGATCCAACTGCCGGCTGTCGTGGCCTCACCGAGTTCCGGACTTAGAGACGAAAGGAAAAGATGCGGTGCGGGCGGCCGCGTCCGGCGAGAGGGTCGGGTACGATCCGTACCCGTTCATGGAATCCGCGATCGTCAACCGACTCGGTAACGATGTGGACGCCCGCGTTCGCGTGATCTCCGCGTTCAGAAGTCACGCTCACGAGGTCGGTCTTGCATCGGCGAAGTGCTTCGACCAGCTGTTCATCGCTCACGTTCCGGCAACCCACATCCGCATCTTCAACGTGGAGCTGTCGACGCACAACGCCCGCATAAGTAAGGGACTTGCGTCCGTGGATAGGGTGATAAGAGATTGGCCCGGCGGCGCTAGGGCCGACGAGTTCGTCGAAGGACTGCTGAAGCCGCTCTTCATCCTCACCGAGAAGGAATCTCGGCTTGTGCAAGCCTTCCGACGTTTATGCGGAATATACGACAGGAAGCTGAGGACGAAGAACCGGATCGTGACCGTTAGATCGGAACCTGCGTCGTGGAAATTTCGTTGGCGAGATTGCAAGCTCAAACTTTGCGATCAAAACACGCTGTACGAGCGGGCGGACGAACGCCTCAAGTGGACNGAACGCCTCAAGTGGACGTGCTGCATGTTCGCCGACGACCGCGTCCCCTTCGGACGCTTACCGGTCAACCTACTTTTGAATATCAAATATCCGATACGTTCCACTTCTTCTTAGTTGCAAATTTTTGACTTTCCGCCATATTTCGAGTACTTTTCAGAAAAACTTCAAACTTTCAATGGAATAGTGTTTGTTTCAGGCTATCTCGCTTTGCCTAACAAAAAAAAGTTACATTTTAACTCAACTTCTTAACATTGTCACTTTTTGCACAAAAGTGCT
>NW_022711517.1:0-2114 GCF_011630105.1 Anneissia japonica
TGTACAATATAAACAATACAATAGAGGTGTAGACGGATTATAGGCCAATTATCTAATAGTTTATGTGGTAATATATAAAGAGAAATCCGACAGAGAACAAAGCGGTCAAGTATAGAGTATAGTGGTGTTATAGATTAAAACAATTCTTAATTAAGCGTACATAGTAGAAGAATGGTGGGAAGCGGACTTAACTACACAATAAGTAAATGATTATAAAGTCTTAAAGAGTAAAAGATGGAAACAACAAAACAACCCAAACGTAACAAGGCCAGTGGCCCAGATAATATACCCGCACGATTCTTACTAGAATACGCATCTGAAATTGGTCCAATATTGCATTTTATACTCAAGCAATCATACCAAACAGGATTTCTTCCAGGAGACTGGAAAAAAGCGTTAGTTACTGAAATTAATAAGAAGGGCTCCAAATCACAACCAATAAACTACCGTCCTGTCAGTCTCATGTGCATCTCATGTAAAATTATGGAGCACATCATCTCACACAGCAAAACATCTAGCGAAAAATAACATCATTATCAGTGAGCAGCATGGTTTTCGTGAAAAACTGTCATGGGAAACTCAACTCATACAGGCAACTTAAGACTGGTCCGAGGCAGACAGATGTTTTACTGCTAGATTTTAGCAAGGCATTTGACAAAGTACCACACTCCAGATTGGCAACAAAACTCGAATATTTTGGCATAAGAGGCAAAACTCTTAGCGGGATTGAAGGCTTTCTGGCTGGACGAGAGCAATGTGTAGTGGTTAATGGTACACTTTCAAGTTGGTCCCCCCACCCCCGTGACATCTGGAGTACCACAAGGGTCCGTCTTGGGTCCAACCCTCTTTTTGGTCTATATAAATGACAGAGTAACCAATGTAAATTTCTCCCTCCGTTTTTTTTTTTTTTTTTTTTTTGCTGATGACAGCATCCTTTATAGAGAAATTAAAAATATAAATGATCAAGAACAGCTTCAAGGTGATCTGAATAGAGTTCTTCAGTGAGCTGACCAATGGCAAAATGTGCTTTAATGCAGCCAATTGTAGATCCATCTCAATCACTCGTAAAACAAAACCGTGGAAACACACATACACAGCTAAGGGTCAATGCATTGAGGAAACCACAAAACACAAGTATCTGGGAGTTACCATCAATAAACACCTTAACTGGAAGGATCTTTTCTAAACAATCACTTCAAGCGCTCGTACTTGGAGTACTTAGCAGAAATATATCGTCATGTTCTCCCAGAGTCAAAACCCGTGCCTACCAAGCTCTAGTGAGACCAAAGTTAGAATACTCCTCGGCAGCCTGGAACCCACATACTAAAGCCCAGATAAATTCACTTGAGGCTGTGTAACGGCAAGCGGCGAGATTTGTTTTTAACAACTACAGTCGAACATCAAGTGTTACCCAGATGCTCGAGCAGCTTAAGTGGGATTCTTTAGCTACCAGGAGACATTTAAATCAATGTTCAATATTTTATAAGATTCACAACAAACTTGTAAATATTCCATTCCCATCTTGCGTTATTCCAGCTGTTCGTCAAAGTAGAACATCAAACATCCTGGCCTATCAGAACATACAAACAAGAGTCGACAAGTATAGATATTCCTTCTTTGTGCGCACAATATTTACGTGGAACAGGTTACCAATACAAGTAGTAACAGCTCCAACACTCACCCAATTTCAAACCTTGGCACTGCCAGTACTGAGGGAGTTGCTTCTTACAGCATCCAACAAACAGTTTTAGCGATCGAAATGTTTTCAAATTTTACTTGCACCCTTAAATTACTTGTTAATTAACTTACACTGACTGGTTTTGCGAGCACGAAACAGCACACTCCACAGCACGCAACCTCCTAGGACAAGCAAGATGCTTTTTAAGGAGTATTCAACTCAAGACTCGAGACATGTATGGAAACTTAAAGAAAGCAACACCCAATTCAACATTAAATGGTCCATAATTGACAAAGCTACGCCATAGAGTACACAAACAAAACGCTGCAATATCTGCCTTACAGAGATATTTCACATAATTTATTCAAACAAACCATCAACTTTAAACAAAAGAACAGAGCTGCTTTCAAAATGCAGACACAGAAACAAATTCCTA
>NW_022711518.1:0-1114 GCF_011630105.1 Anneissia japonica
GACTAACACAAAGAAGCATAATTTTAACTAAACAAAGAAAATTCAACCATTTCTTATTCCCATTTCGAATGCAAGGGCCAACAATGAAAGGTAGAATAAGAGAAAGGGTATGAATTGATGCTGCTGTCTGCTTGATTCTCTGTTCTCCATGGAAGTGAGTATAATCAAAGGCAACAACCTTTGTTTCAGTCTCCAAATAAGTATATGAAAAATTTGAAAGTTTACCATTAAGCCATTCCAATGTAAAGAACCTGTCCACATAAATGAACTGATACAGCATTAGTTTCAATTCAAGAGGGACCAAACCTTCAAGGAAAACATGCATCGGATCATGGACTAATGCCTGTCTCTTATACACATCTAGATGTGTATAAGAGACAGGTGGACTAACACAAAGAAGCATAGTTTTAACTAAACAAAGAAAATTCAACCATTTCTTATTCCCATTTGGAATGCAAGGGCCAACAATAAAAGGTAGAATAAGAGAAAGGGTATGAATTGATGCTGCTGTCTGCTTGATTCTCTGTTCTCCATGGAAGTGAGTATAATCAAAGGCAACAACCTTTGTGTCAGTCTCCAAATAAGTATATGAAAAATTTGAAAGTTTACCATTAAGCCATTCCAATGTAAAGAACCTGTCCACATAAATGAACTGATACAGCATTAGTTTCAATTCAAGAGGGACCAAACCTTCAAGGAAAACATGCATCGGATCATGGACTAATGCAGAGCACAGTGGAAAGTCAATATCGAGCAAGCAACTACGACCATTAATGCCCCACATTTTGCTCCAGTATTTAAGAGCAGCAGACGAAAGATTTTCCATTTCACCACATCTTTCTTTATGTACCAGTTCATCTCTTAATGAGATTTCAGTTTCATCAAGATGCATTTTCATATCTTCCTTTGAAATGTTGCATGTCCGACATGGTTTCAGTGCAAACCCCACCCCCTCTTTAAACCCACCTAACCACTGTGCTGCAGGGGTATCACAGAAGCAAATCGCAACGAAGCCTTCAATTGTTTGTTGTCTTCCATTTATGTTGATCTGTATACCATCATTTTCAAGGCATCTTATACCAGCCAAAAATCTTGTAACAACTTCTTACACCCC
>NW_022711519.1:0-713 GCF_011630105.1 Anneissia japonica
TATCATGATCCTTGTTCAAGCAACACGCATTAACTCCAATCAGATACTGCTCCTCTTTCCATTTTTATCTCTTTCCCAACTTCACATTAACATAAGCTGTTTCTTCTTCTCTATATTGTAGATCTTGGTAAGTCTGGTTTTCATTGCCAGCAGTTGGCCTATCTGCCGTGAAGTCCATGTAAGTCTGTGTCGAGATATGTAATGCAATGTATCAATGTACTTTATCGTTTGTAACTTGTTGCTTAATTGAAAGGGATTTATACGCTTTTATACATTCTTAAAAACACATTCTCACTGGCGCTCATCCATAGTGATAACTAAGCAACAAGCGAGGACATGATAGAACACAGTCAAGTGTGTGAGTGAGTTTCGAAAAATATATAAAATTCGGGAGGTTTATAGATTCTTTTAGAGGGCCTATTCCCAAAGATTTAAATATTGGAGTAGGCCTACGTTTTACAAGTATACAAACACTTTTAATAATCCGTAGAATATCAACTGTCAGTCGGCATATTGTATGTTTTTTCATTGATATCAGACTTTGTTTGGCCTAAAAACCGAAGCGGTTGCATACCATTGTTAGGCCTGAATATGGAAAGAATCAGTGTTATCAACGATGTGGATAGGGACACGGTACCGGAACCATTTTCGTTTGACCAACGTATTATAATTTATGGGTAAGTCTAGGAAGGCGTTATCAATAGAATATATTA
>NW_022711520.1:0-3752 GCF_011630105.1 Anneissia japonica
AAGTGTCAAAGAAAGGAACAGAACAGAAACCCTAGGTCCTGTCTTTAAAATGGGACAAGCAAGGGTAATGAAGACAGAACACAATCTATTATTCTGCCAAATAACCAGTAGTGCTACGACTGCAGGGGCGAATCCAGAGATGTCCGAACGTGAGGGCCAAAAGTGAGGGCGATCGAGACAACACTACTCTAGGGCCCTGGTTCTTAATTAATTTGTTTGAAGGGCCAAATTATATTTAGAGTCACAGGCCAAAAATAATCTCAGCTTATTTGAAGGCAATCGTTATAAATTTGGGAGAAACTCTTTCCGCTGATATACTGTAGATCTACTTGAAAGTTTTTTTTTTTTTAGCAATTTTGAAATTATATTAAGGGCCTATTTTTAAGTTGTACTAGGCCTACACCAGCAGTCATGAGCCCGTGACCCATAATTGGGGCGAGGGAAATTTATGTGTGAACGTGTCATCAGTCTAGCAGTCTAGCAGTCAAACAAATTTTCCGCATGTACACAGTATGCATTTAGGACTAGAAAAATGTGTTTAAATATGCATACAGTACTTACTGTAGTAAACACCATATGCCAACAATTCTTTCCAGATGACTAATGTAAATTGGACCTCAGTTTTCTCCAGTCAGTCGGACAATATTCTGATTCCAGAACTCAGTAATTGATTAGCTATCAAAAAAAAAATGAAAAATCTGGAATTTCCAGGTTACAGATATATCTGTTCATGACTTCACCTGATTTAGCCAGATGAATTAAAGTGATTAACATAAACCTAGCCCATATCATTTTTGTCCAATCAGACAAAAAATCTAGTGATTGACATTTTAGCATTGTGGAGAGTTACAGAGGTGAGATTTTTCCAGAAAATCAATATTGTACTACCAGTGGCAAATCCCGGAATTCAAAATTTAATTGATTATTTATATTGTTAAATTGTTCAGAATTGATTGCACTCATCACAATACTAACAAAAGCTTAAAAAAAAAATTGAATATTTTGGAATTTCCATTTTACTGTCAAAACTATTAATTAGCACTATTAATGAGCACTGCCTTTTGATACACCAATTGTTTACTACCCTGTAAACTAAGAATGCTATCAACGAATCACAGTGAATAAAACAAAATACAGAGATGGAACTTGGCGGCACAAAAGTCAGGGTGATGCTAATACTGTATGACTTGAAAGGAAGTCTAAATGACGAAACACAATGATCAGAACTAAACACAGAAACAGAACTTTGCAGCACATAGTCTTGTAGGACTATTTGTACAAAGCACTGCTCTTTGGTTCACTAACTTTTTATTATCATGTAGGCTTACGAATGTAACGATAAAACCCAATTGTCGTATTGCAAAATAACCTTAATTTAGTTGTGTTTACCTTTATGATTTAACAATGGGCTTCTTCTACCATGTGTCATAAATCAGGCATCAGGACTCTGCAATCCTTAAAATGTTAACCTGTCTCTGATAAAGTTTTTACTTCCTCTGGGCTGCTATGTTAAATTTAGCAGAGCTAATAAGAATACCAATCTTAGAAGTTGTTTTATAGTTTGGTTTAGGGTTTCATTTTAATTTTAGATCTGAGCAGGGTAACCCCTACATCATGACACATATTTGTCTTGTTTGAAGCACACATTGAAGTTTATGACCACGGAAAGCACCCAGTGATTGATTTTTGTGCTATTTAATCCATTTATGGCCTATGTCATCATCTTGCTCATCAAACCACTTCTTGCACATTGCAGGAGTTGCATTTTTGTCTTTACTTCATCAAAAATGTATTCATGAAACTTTTGTTATGTATTAAATATTTTTTTTTTTTATAATTTTGTTTTTCCCCACAGGCCAAATTAATTTGCCTTGAGGCCAAATTTGGCCCGCGGGCCGCTATTATGATCCAGAGTAGTACTGTAGGGTGTCCAGGGGATGCCTCAGCGAAATTTTTGTTTTCTAGATGCCCGAAAGTAACCTCTAAGATTACAGTAGGCATTGCAGGTTGATTATGATTTACAGCATACTAATGCATTATTAATATACTGTATACTGTATATATATACTGTATATATATATATATATATTTGTATTAAGATTTAACTTACTTTAAAATAAGCAACTATACAGTATGTTTTAATTGATTTTTTTAAGCGAGAATCCAGAGGAAAGCAATTTTTGATATGTTGTAGGACTAATTTTTCTAAGACACAAAACGTTCGACGAAAAACTTGTGAACGGTAAATGAGATAAAGATTATTGAATATTTAAACACAGGGGGAAAGTTCCCAATTTCTTCATCAAACTGTTTGTGTCTTTAAAAAATCATTTGTACAACGTATCAACATTTGTTTTTTCCTTTAAGGTTTTTTTTTCAGATTGAATTGAATGAGGTTGCATTATCTACTAGCGTCAATCCGGTTTTACACTAGGCAAATTTATTCGCATTCCTGACCTCTGAATGATTTTGTGCATTTTTTTCTCTTCACAAAAAGTAGAAATAGTTTGAACTACTGATTTCGCAGAATCGAAAAACTGTGAATGCGCATGCACATGAACTGACGCCTTTGATTCTCGCAAAATTAGCTTGATGTAAAACTGGCTTTAGTGAACGTATTTTGCATCAAAAAATGTATGCATCTCAAACTTGCCAATTAGTTTTCAGATTCTCGTATTGAACACAGCATTTCTGTTGTACGATGGCAAACGGAGATTGGAAACTTCCAAATGAGAACCTTTTGAAACAACAGGAGGATGTTCTCTACCACATTGGCTTCACAACAAAGGACGATCTCCCGAAGCTTTTTGGGGATGTTAAGGTACGTAGGTCACTGCAGAATTGTATTTAAGATAATCATTACGACAATATTTTGCTAGCAGTGCAATTTTATTCCCTGAATTCGATCTCAAGGTAGCTTCCTCTCATGGGCTAACGGTACACTGTGGGTGATCAGTCAAGCGTGTAACGGCTTTGAAACAGTTCATTTATAATTTAGGGGGTTCCACAACTACAAATTAAACGCCGTAACATTTTCATATGGACTTTCAATTTTTATTCTAAACAACATACATAATTA
Source organism: Anneissia japonica (assembly GCF_011630105.1). NCBI lineage: Eukaryota > Metazoa > Echinodermata > Crinoidea > Comatulida > Comatulidae > Anneissia > Anneissia japonica. Next base: position 3,080 of record NW_022711520.1, read on the forward strand.
TCTAAATACCATTCACAGTTTTATTTTTACCCTCAAAAGAAGACATATTCTACCCTGCTTTACAGTCTTCACCACTCACATGTACGTAGTCGTGTACACATAAAAAAATGGAATCGACCATCTTAAACCAGTGAGCCGCTCGAAAAAATGGGGTGTTTTACAAAACTGACATTTATATACTGCTGGTACTAAAAATCTATACGTTTTTACTGCATATGATTTACATCATTTAAATCTCTATCCTTTTCTTTTGCCAATGATCATAATTTTAGTGTTTAAAAATAAGGATAATTTAGTCATTTTATCTGTTTCTCCAGAGTATATTTCAAGCTCTGCATCCACATGAGCGTCAGACTGCCATATGCTTGTAATGCTTAAGCATATGGTGAGGAGTTTTGGATGATTTTCATAAATCTGATTGGTCCGATAAAACTGCTCAACCGATCAATCTTATATTTAGAATACATTTAGAAGACAAAAAGGGCTTTCGAATGGACTTTTCCCAAAAGAAATCGGCCCACAACTTTCGACTGTAGAGGGGTTTATGTTAAAGACAGCTGGGATATTTCGGCAGATTTCACTGTTTTTACGCTGAAAAAATACACGAATGGGTTTGATAAAAATCAAAAGTCCGATAAAGGTGTTAACATTACACTTATAAATTTGTAATTGT
>NW_022711521.1:0-721 GCF_011630105.1 Anneissia japonica
TATTATTATTATTATTGTATCCTTTTATGCTTGTATAATTTCCCTTTTTTCTCCATTTTTTTTTTTTTTTTGAAAACTTTAGGTGGGGACCAGGCCAGCTGGGCCCCTTTTAAATCCGCCACTGTTCCAATCAAAAAATACACATTTGTTTTATGATCATAATTAATAATATGAATAAATAAATGAATAAAAATGAATGAATGAATGAATAAAATCAAATGAATAATAAATGAATAAAAATGAATGATTGAAAATGAATGAATGAATGAATAAAATCAAATGAATAAACGAAAATGAATGAATAAATGAATGAATGAATGAATGAAAACATGAATGAATGAATTAATAATAATTAATGAGTGAGTGAGTAAGTGAGTGAGTGAGTGAGTAAATAAATGAATTAATACATGAATAAATGAATGGAGGAATGAATGAATAAGTGATTGAGTGAGTGGGTGAGTGAATGATTAAATGAATGAATGAATGCATAAATAAATAAATGGATGAATGGATTAGTGATTGAATGAGTGGGTGAATAAATGAATAAATGAAATAATGAATGAATAATTAAAAAAAATGAGTGAGTGTAAATGAGTGAGAGAATGAGTGAGTAAATGGATGGACGAATGGATGGAATATTATTATTATTATTATTATAAAATTAATAATAATAATAATACGTTCATTATTACTAATATTATTATTATCACTATTGTATCCT
>NW_022711522.1:0-712 GCF_011630105.1 Anneissia japonica
AGTTTCTAGTAAAAAAACGAATTTCAAGAGCTTCAGTATGATTCAGATGTAAAACATGGCAGTTATGTAATTAAGATGCCATACAATATTTGACCTGCAATGACCTTGAATGACCTTAAATTAACAACCTTAAATGAAGAATCTGGTCAGATTATTTAGTTAATGACATTAGGTTTTACCTTAAATGAAGAATCTTACCAGATCAAAAATGGCATGTTAGTATTCCTTGGCCATTTAGACACTATAATTATAATTCTAAGTTAGAAGAGGAAATAATAACGTGGATAATAAGATTTTATAAGGTGGCCATTTTGAAATCTAAGATGGCTGCCATAATGACCTGGGAGCATGTAAAAAGTTGGTGTTTTTGTCCAAAACGTCCATATACCACCATAGCTGCTTGGCGTATTATGCATACACCACTATATACTAAATACTATATACTAAATATGTCGTCGTATTTGTGGCAGCCATCTTGAAATTAATGATACCCACATCAAATAAGTGTATCTGTATGCATCAGAACAACGTTAGGATTTGTAAATATATTTCAGAAAAAAAAAACATGCTGAAATATGTTGAAAAGATCAAGTTTTTTCCAATTTTTGGTTAAAATTAGCCATTTTGGCGGCCATTTTGAAAAAAACCCCACTTCCCCTAGCTATGTAGATTTTCTAGATTTTTAATGTTCATACAGGGACCTTAAGAAAAT
>NW_022711523.1:0-6596 GCF_011630105.1 Anneissia japonica
CAGTGTAAAAATACTGAGTATCCAGAATAAAGAAAGATTTCTAACTAACAAACCAAATATTTGATAATACCTTTCTTAAACATATTTGAAAATGTCTGATGGTTCTCGGCGAACCAGATGACAAAGTAAATACTTAGCTCCGCCTCCTCCTCATCTGTGATCTGATATCAACAAAATAGAAAGAAAAGAGTTTAACAAGTCATCTATTAGGTGTTCCAGATACTCTTTACAATTTATTATTATAATTAATATTGAGACAAAGGAAGTTTCTTCTTGCTCAAAAAAATGAAAAAAATATGTTAATAACTATTGCTATAATTTTAAATGCACCCAGAAATGTTCATATTGCTTTTGATTTTATGCTGCTACAACACCTACAATTGACTTGATATTAAAATACATTATAAATAAACAAATTAAATAAATAATTTCAAATAAAAAAAAATAATAATGAAAAAAACTGAATGTAATAAAAAAATTCAGTGTAATCTCCTATTTTAGTTATTTCCTCACCTCACAAGTACTCTGCTTGTTGTATGATCCTCTTAGAGACTATCAAGGTTTGCAATATTCTTCCTAGAATTCTCAATGTTTATTCATACTACTTGCTTCAAACTTTTTCATATTCTACCCCTGCAATGCATGGACTCTGCTGCCATTGTTCGATATGCTGAGGAGGAATTCAAAACATGACTGGTTGAAAAAGAATCATGTAAGGACAGACAGAAATATTAAAGTACTTTAACTTTTACACAGATTAATATTAAAGTTCTTTAAATATTTCACACATGTTAATATCATTATGATTTACTAAAGTAAAATAGTAATACCCCAGCCCTAAACATATTTTCAAATTTTAATTTTAATCTTCATGATGTGATTCTGTGGGGGCAGGAAGAATCTTAAAAAAAAAAAAGGGGTGGGGCTGTTTTTATCCTTCAAAAAACAAGGTGCCGGCAGCTTACACGTTTTATATATTCAACATCATGTCTCCAGAATAAGGATCTGCTGGCATTGGTGGCGCTATTTTTAAATTGAGGTGTTACTGTATTTCTTTTACATCCAACACCAAGTATCTCACAAATACGGGATGGAATGATGCTTTGTAGACTTCATGAGAAAACCCTGTGATTGAACCCAGGACCTTTGGGATTGGAAGGTATGAATCTTAACCACCAAACAATTCAGAGGCAAATTAGTTGCACTATGAGGGTTTAGTACTAAAATGATCATTAGAAGTTCTATTGTAATTTTCATATTCTCCATTTTTACAGTGTATGAATCATGGATAGCGACACACGTTAAAAGCTTATGAAAATATAACTGTAATTATTCCTGCTGTCGCTCCATGGCTTGAAAATTAAAAGGAGCCAGCAAAAAACTAGAAATATACTCCAAGCTTATGAATAAATATTGTGGTTGATTTTTATATGACAGCTTACCCTGCAATTCTTGTGGGATAATCTGACTCATGAGACGTTTGACGCTCCAACTGAAATTCAACGAATATCTATTGACATTAATTCACAATAATAATCATAATATTTAAGTTAGTAGAATATATCACCTATTTTTTGATAACCTAAAAATTCACAATGAATACTAAATTACAACTGAAGGATACTTATCCCAAGAAAATATGAATTAGCAAGAAAACTATTTGAGAAACTTTTGTAAACCAAATTTTTCTTAATGCATATAAAGAATGCAATGATACTTATAACACTTATTCCATTAAGCAAATAATATATCTATTCAACATTACTTGATGCCAATTAATTTTAACATCTGAATGGCAATTCAATTTTAAGATCTTGTACTTTTCTTTTCGAATGACTAATTGATATGTATAATTTTGTTTTATTTTACAGTGTGTTTTATTTATTTGTATCTCATTTATTATAGGTCTACAGTATATTATTTAGCTAAGGCATCCAATTATTACACTTCTATAAGTTAACATTAAAAATCATCATAGTCATATACTGTACTGCATTTACAGGTCTTTAATTCATCTGTGTTTACCTTTCTTTACAATTTGATTTAATTTCTTTTAATTTTTTTTTTCTGGATGCACCAGCAGGTATCTGATGTGTGCCACTGGTATAAAAGTGAATCCAATAAATATTGTATTGTATTTGTAGTGAATGCATTTAACTTATATAAAAAATAGTTTTTTTCTTTTTTTGAATAATGCTACTTTAGAATTATGAGTCATAATAAACTTGGTAAAATTTTACAAAGTATGTAGAAGTACCGGTAAGTAAATAATCAAATAGTGGGCAAATGGTAAAGCTGTGGTTTCCAATCAAAAGAATATGGGTTTGTGTCTATTGATGATCAGTTGTGTCTTTGAGAAGTACTACAATCACGTTATGTTTCCCTGCTCAATTGACCTTTATGGGTTTGTGTGTATTGATGATCAGTTGTGTCTTTGAGAAGTACTACAATCACGTTATGACCTTTATGGGTTTGTGTGTATTGATGATCAGTTGTGTCTTTGAGAAGTACTACAATCACGTTATGTTTCCCTGCTCAATTGACCTTTCCGGAGTGTCAATCAAACTTAACAACTCATTATAAGAACAACGCTAGGAATACGCACGCGTCTTACAAACATACGTGTTGTCCCACAAATGCACGTGTTCGCGTATGTTTTAACACTGCCGTCTTGTGGGACCTTAGCAACAAGATCCAAGGGGCGGAGCTTAGCGGAAAGGTTCATTTAGCCTTAAATCCGGCTGTTCAATTTTTTCATTTGTGGTTTTCTAAAGTTTAAGACAGATGCAATATCTGCAATAAACACTCTCTTCTTTTGATCTTTATGATGCTGGATTGCTGGAACTGGTTTTGTCCATTATTCTATTGTGATTTTATTTTAACATACATTATACCAAATTTATTTAAATATTTTTTTATTGTTTAATTTCTTATTCAATTTTGGATTACAGTTTGCAATCACAATTCAAGACCACCTTTGGGACCTGAAAACTTGGGGTGGTCTCAGGGTTGGTCTCCAATTAGAGGGCTAGCTTTGTGTTTAAAAGGTTGAAGATTGTTATTTGGGCTTTTGGAAAAGTGGTCTCGAATTAGAGGGGTTTCAAATTGGGGGGTGCACTGTGCTTTTTAATTTAGCATTTTTATCATTATTTTTATTTTATTTAATTATTTCAATTGTTGATTAATAATTAATTGTCTTTATACATATTGTTATTCTGCTTTTTATATAATGTTAATTTAATTGTGTATTGTATTTTTACATATTTTGTATGTGCCTTTAAAATGTTCTAATTGTTTTGGTTGATTGATCATTATTTTTTGGTTGGTGTTTTATATATTTGTAAACACCAATTAAACTGTTTTTTTACAGCAATTTTAGATAACTAAACACTACTTTTATAGTAGCTATTGGCATATTTTGCAACTTTACCTAAATTATTGGAGTTCCTAGTTTTGCTTCGAAATTTGCATTTATTTGTACATTTGGCTAGACTGTTTTCCTTGCTTCCCTTCCTGTCACTAATCCTGATTTCAGATAAAAATAAAAGTTTAAGTATTTCCAGTAGAGTGTGGTTGAATGGGAAGAGCTTAAAAGAAAAGCTTGACTTGGATTTATATTATTATTAAGCTATGACAAAAAAATACACTACAGTACCTGAAGTTCAAATTCACTGCATGGCTGACTTCATGTCACGCTTGATTGCTCTCACAAAGAAACTAGCCTATAAGGTCACATGACTAACGATAATCTCTGGAAAAAACCCACTTCTATTTTCGGAGAGTCTGCACATCTACAGTTTAACAGAGAATTAAAGGTAAATATTTTATTAATTTATGTTGTTTGATTGAATAAATTCAATAAATAACTTAATGATTCAGAGAAATTTGAAAATACTGCCAATCATATATAATTGTATCTGAGAGAAAATCCCTGCATATGAAAATATTCAGATTTGAAATATGTTGCTAGAGCCAACTCCCTGCTAGAGCTATATCATAAAGCCTACTATATTAATTATTCGCCGTGGCTAGAGATACGGTATCGGAACTTTAGATTACTAAAGGTACGGTAAATAACATTATGTCATGATTAGCCAATAGAAATGCCGATACATGCGTGACGTCATTCAGTGCACTGCTGCAGCTGCAAGAGTAGTGAGTGTTGAAATGGTTTTAGCAACGATGGAAGATAAGAAATTTCGTTCGTTCGCGGGTGTTGTTGACAAGCTGTGATTATTATTCTGTAGCCCGAGGCCCTATAGCAAATAAAAAATATGCAAGAATAACAGAAAGGACTTTTAACCCAAACATTGTGATAATCATAAGCCCCAATCGAAGTACATGAAATGGGCCTTTAGCAATCAGAAGTTCCGATATGGTACCATATCTCTAGCCACGGCGTTAATTATTTTGTTTGATATTCATATTAAATATAAGTACATACATGCTATAAAATCAAGTATAAATCAAATACTTAAGTCTAGCCCCTGCAAAATAACTATCTATATAGAAAAAATAAATACAATGCAACATCCAAATGGTTTCACCTACCAAACCTAAATCTACATGAATTATTCTCAGATAAAGTGGACAAATGAATCACAATTTATCATTTACAGATTGCTAGCTGCAGCGAGCTATAAAATATACTTATCAGGCAATTGCTTATTTTACCCTCACCATGCATGAAAGTAGCAGTGGTTGCTATAGGATATACTTCCTGTGGGATAAGCTGCCTGACAGGAGGAGGGGCCTTGAGCTCCTAAACCCAAGAGGAGAGTTTGGGAGGTGTCTTTCCTCTCAAATGAGTTTTTTTTTTAATAGGGACATTCGGATGGTCAGAAATGGCACTTTCAGAATGTGAAAGACAATTGTTGGCTTGGGTAGGCCTTTTCGTGTATTTTTCAGTCTTGTCTGGGGGTGGGGGTGGGGCTTGACCTGTCTGGTGGGAGCTTTAATTCCCCTTACCTCCCCCCGGTGCACCACTGGAGAGGATTTTGTAAAGCAAATAGCATCTAATGACAGATTACTCAAAGGGGTGCAAAAGTTTATATGAAAATTACCATAAATAATAACAATAATATATAGACAGGTCTAAATGATGTCTCTATGCACTCGAAAATAGTTATGTAGAAAACAAAAAAAAAGACTGAATAAAATGCAAAGTAAAAACACAAAAAAAAACACCAAGCTAGCAACCAAACAATATAGTATGGCTATGGGGTTACATTATGCCAACCAAGCAACTGTCTTGCTTCCTCCTAGTTAAGTCCAATAACATGTCGAGAAAAATGAGAGAGTTGGAGGAATAATTCGATCGATTGTAAACTTTTTCTAAGGGAATCAAGTGAGAATCTAATTTCTAGGTAACTATTTTTGTGTAGCCAATATATTCCTTGCATAAGTCCTACTGTTTATTCTACCTCTGCATGCCACTTAAATCTTCACTATGAATACAAAATTATCATTGGCCACTACTCCCTAAAACTGGGCTTACACCGCCCTTGCGACTCGACTCAACTCAATTCAAGTTGCCAATTGCGCTCATGTCGACTCAGTAGAATGAGTTACCAAGAGCGCTTATGTCACCGCCAACTAACGGCAACTACTAAAAACCGGTTACTAGGTAACCACTTTGTCGAGGAAAATCCGCGTTCATACCTGACTGAGAAAGCAGCTCAGCTCAGTTGGCTAATCTGGTGGCAGCCACTGTGTGTGCGCACCGGTAAAATTCCAGTTGCTGCCTCTTCTCGTGTTTCAGCTAGAGGGCTCAAAATGCAAGTTACAATAGCGCACCGTCTTTTGGATGAGACGTTAAAGCCGTTGGTCCCGTTTGCATTTAGGGCCCATGTGCACGTTAAAGAACGCAGTACACTCTTCAGAAAAGAGTAGGGGATTGTCTCCTGTTGTACTGCCCAATCACCACCAGAAGACTTTCGTAGGCTGTCCTTGGTGTTTACACCCAATAAATCTAATCCAATCCATTCCAAAGATAAACATGAATACACACTGCTGGCCACATCAAATTAACAAGGAAACTACGTACGATTCAAAGAATAATTCAAATTAAAACCCTTATAAAATTGTTATTAATGTAAAGAGTAGACCTATGTTCCCGTTTACTTAATTTAGAAGTCATAAATATTAGTTTTACAAATTGGATTATTAAATTACAAATTAAATACTGTATATGAACTAATCGTGTAAATATTATGTTAGTATTATATCAGATTAATTTTTGTATATTTATTTAATGCACAAGAAGGCACATAAAAGAAGCAGCTTAGAATTATACCTCCATTCACTTTATCTTATTCTCAAATCGAGTTTTCTTAGAATAAACATTCAAAATTAAAATATTTTTTTAGTTGTTTAGAAGTTAAAAACTGGCCTATCATCAGACTCACTTTTTATTAGAATATCATTGAAACTATAATGAAATGTGTACATTAGATGAACAGCTCAGAGAGCAGATTAGCTCAGTCGGCTAATCTGGTGGCAGCCACTGCATGTGCACTCAACTGTGAAGATTTCTAGGTCCCTGGTTCAATTCCCATCGCTGCCTCTCCTTGTGTTTCAGCTGGAGGGCTGAAATG
>NW_022711523.1:6732-10126 GCF_011630105.1 Anneissia japonica
AGATGTGTATAAGAGAAATGTATAAATAAATGCAAGAATCCTGTCTATATAACCATAATAGGCATATATAAATTACTATAAAAATGCATATATTGTTATCAAAATGGAAAACAAACAGATAATATGCCAATACTTAATCGACTACCATTTGCTATAAATACCTTTACATTTAGAAATTTTATTATTATAATTGTATTATAGTTTATATCTAAAAAATCAATTGAATTTGTTTAACCTACTGTTACAAATAAAACATGTTGCACAGACTTCCCACAATTTTATAAACTAAGCTAGTCTAGATATACTGTACTAGTTATGGCTAAATATTTTCAATCAGTTTCTGTGCTCATAAAAATTCAATTTCGCTAATCACATTAATATAGCCGAAATTGCTAAGGATTTATTTTTCCCACCCTGAGATCATGCTCTACTGATCTGTAAATGATGTCTTATAAAAAAAAAAACATTTACTAAAAATTGCAAAAATGGCTAATGGTCAATTGTTTTGCATTTGTATATGCTTCTTATTATGTATAGGTGTAATTTTATCCTACCTGACGTGTAAATGTACTGAATACTTAGTAAAACAGTGATCTGGAGATTGTGGGTTCGGGTCCCACCTGAGAACAACTTGCGATTTTTTTTTTTTGACAATTGTTTTGAAACGTACTGAGTATTCAGTACATTTACATGTCAGGTAGGGCAAAATTACACCTATATATGTTTCTCTTGACGCAAATCAAGTTATTTGTCTATTCCATCACGACAATAACAATTCCATCTTCTTATTATGACTATAATAGGCACAATAATAGGCTATTAGGCTTCTTTTCAAGATAGCATAGTAATATACACCGTTCATGAATTTCAGAAAACAAAATAAATTAAAAATGGCTTGGTTTAAAGAGTTGTTTAGGTGATTTAATACCAGTTAAATTGATACACTCCATGATACAGATTGATGTTAAAGTGGCCATACTTAATTGTTTAGTAGTACAAATTCACCAAATCTACAGCATTCATTTTGAAAAGAAGCAGGGGCAGATTTAGGGGGGGTGGAAGAAGCAGGGGCGGATTTAGAGGGGGGGCCCTTCCCTTTTGGGAAGTAAAAAAAAAAAAAAAAGAGAGAAAAAGAAAAAATGATAGCCCAGAATGCCTCAAATGTTATGTTTGGGCGTCTAGAACACAAAAATTGTGTGGGGGCATGCCCCCTGGACCCCCTACAACAGTGTTGTCTCAATCAGCCCAACTTTCTGCCCCCAATTTTGGACATTTCTGGATCCGCCCCTGAGAATCCCCCTCTTTACTTTGCAAAAGTAGCTTTGAAAAGAAGTGCATCCAAAGGCTAAAAAAAAAAAAAATTAAATAAATAATAAAAAAAATAAAAAGCCCAGGGTTTCAATTCGAGGTTTTATGGTATTACAGAAGTCTTGTAAACACCAGTACATTTTACATAAACCACGCCAAATTATTATCGGCGGTAAACGTAACTTTATAATCGACATGCGCAGTAGCATTTTCAGTCGCTTGCCAGTTGCTTTGAATCGCTACAATATAGAACATGGGCGACTAAAAGCAACCGAGGGCAAATGACAATTTCCAGTTGCTTTTCAGTTGCTTTCGATCGCAAAGTGCGCTTATGTCAGTCTCAGTCATGTGACACAGTTGCTGGCACGTTGCCAAAGGTCAGTTGATGTCAGTTGAGTTGAGTCGAGTCACAAGGGCGCATAAGCCCAGCTTAAGAATATGTATATTTGCATCGTCACAGAGGTTAGATTAAAATATGGTAGCTGAAATTTGTGCAAAAAATGATAAAATTAATGTTAAAAACATTATCACAGTGAAGCAGCGGTGGCACCAGAATTTTTCTAATGAAGGGTCCGACGTGACGGAAAAAAGGGGTCCGAAAAATGAGCCACTGCACAAAAGCAGATATGGAAGTTGGGAGTGCATACATCACCCCAATAATTTTTTAAATGCTCTCATAGATTAGAAGGTTAAAAGAATACAAAAAAAAATCAATATTTGTATCAGCTATTTGTAAGAAGTCAACATTAAAACAATACATAGAATTGTACCTGAGTGTCTGAACATTTCTAAACTTTCCTTTAGAATTAGTACGGCAGTACTATAGAATTTTTAATTATTGCTATAATTTACACTACTCAAATAATCGACCAGTAATTCAGCGCTGCCCTTTTATACTTTTAAAGACCATGATGTACGTTAACGCTGCCGATTGTAATTACAGCTGTTGACACAATTAATGTCGAAAAATTGAATCCCGACACAATGGTGTGCATTTCGATATATATATCGATATATATATACTGTAGTACATATTATACTATCTTGTAATTACAATAATAGTCAATTACGGTGGTTCACTATGTATCGACTGTATACACTTTCCTCTTGACCGACTACCAAGACATTTTGGCCTACACTAACCATGGAAAAATTAGTTTAGTTTCTAAACTAAGTCCTTCATGCCCTAACTTATATATTCCACAAGCAGCGAACACCACACCACATTCGCAACTGGTGAGAAGAAAAAAATCTTATATATAGAGAGCCGTAACAAATTTGTTAGGAGCAATACTAAACAATTCATGCCATTTATTTCAAGTTTCATGCTTGGCTACATACTATCAAGGCTAGAAAGCTAATGACCAGGTGGTACAGACTGTGGGAAAATGTCCTGTTCAGGGGCAGACTTAGAAGGGGGCCGACTCGATCAGCCCAAATTTTGGCTCCCTTTTCAGGGCCCCCTTTTGGACATCTCTGGATCCGCCCCTGTTGTTTTCTTGTTTAAAGTTTATTACTGGTGATTACTGGTGACTATGTAACATTTCCCCATAGACACAAATTACATCTTAGAGTTGGGGGAGTACGATGATGACCATTTTAGTATTGACCAGGAAAATTGATGTTGTTCTGTGTTGTCTTCCAAGTCCCATATATTTTTTGAGAGTGGTGTTTACTTTGCAATTTAAACTATGACTTGCGATGATTAAATCTGGTTTTTGAATTAAAATTTCAATTTGACTCGTATAACACTTGACTTCATTTCGTGTGAATACTGTTGCTTATATATTCCCCTCTACATGTAAGTAAACCGTCTCTGACATGCAGCTAATACACATGCACAGGTCCTGTATTGATCACTGGACAACTAGCCACCATGACCAGTAGTTTGATTATATATACAGTACCATACATTTATATATTACTGACTTAATAAAGGAATTATTGTCAAGTTATTTCAGACCCTATACAAAATAGGAGATAGAAGCCATTATTTTCTATAGGGTCATTAGACTATATGACATGACATTATTATTTATCCAGTTCAAATGATAATAATTATATCACCTATTATTTAAATTTCACA
>NW_022711524.1:0-895 GCF_011630105.1 Anneissia japonica
TTACACTGTTCTTCCCTGAGGTCCAGGGTATTATTTGTTTGTTGATAAGAACTAATCATAGGGTCGATCTTGAGTGATCATGATATACAGTTCTCTGTAATACATGATTACACACTATTGTGTACTGGATAACAGTAGAACTGTACAAAGCACAGACCCTATATACAATATATAGGGTCTGTGTACAAAGTAAGCCACAAAAATGAATAGCAATTATTATACTATACAGATATTTATACAGATTTAGATGATTTATTGTCAAAGTATACCATAAAGAAATATAAAATGGAATTGGTTTAAATGCAGGTTAACATTTACAAATAAATGTCAACAAAAGCTAAGCTTGCTGTTAATCATATATAGTAATAATAGTTATACTGTACATACATATCAGATTCAGATAATTTATTGTCAAAGTGTACATGAAAATCTATAAATTTATTAAGTTGTATACAGATTAAAATTTATGATGAATGCAAAAACAAAGCCAAGCTTAACTACCTATAAAATCATATACAGTATATTCCTTTTTATGATGATGAAATAATAAAATGCTTACAAACCCCCTTTTAAATATATTCCTGTCCCACTAATTTGATTATTTACGCAGATTCAAGTTTATAAGAAAAATTAAATATATACAAGAATAATCAATCTGACTCTAATTCATTCTGACTCATGACTTATTTAGTTAATTTATGAATGGCCATAGGTATATACACTCTGTTGTGTACTTGTTAGGTTTTTTTTTATACAAAAAAACCAAAAAAAATATATAGGTACTAAAGAAAGAATAAACAAACTTGCAAATATCAAAATTTATGAAAATCAAAGAAATACAAGTTGATTGGCTGTACAAAAAGCCCCAATAGATTGAAGTAACATTTTTAACATC
>NW_022711525.1:0-1536 GCF_011630105.1 Anneissia japonica
CAAGGTTTTTTTTCCATGTATTGCACTGCTGGTCAGCGCATGCTGTGCCACCTGTTAAATGCAAATTCACTTCATGTGTTACATGCTGTTAGTGCATGTTTCTTTGCCTTAGGTTACTCCCTCTTTGAGTAAAGGATCAACTGCAAAACCTGCACTTAGTATGGGCTGCTAGCGTGTCTTACTTTACATGTGTATAAGAGACAGGTGTGCGACCCGCCTTTGGCCTTATTCAGAGCATCCCATTGTGATTTCTGAATTAATACCGTAACTTCTTGTTCGCTTTTAATTTGACTTGCGTTCGTTGTGCAGTTGATTTCACTTTACTCAATAAATATTATTTATCACCAAAACCTTAATTTCAGTCTCTTTTTGAATTTATTTGATGTCTCTGTGACAGTCAAAATGAAAAGATTGAGGGCTCAATCTTGTTGACTGACAGAGGTCACGTCACATTCTCTCTCTTGTCATCAGGCTTCAATCCGTTCAAGTTGATTGTATTCCAAGTAAACTTTAATATTTTCCCACCCACCCATTCCCATTTGATAATGGCCTTATTCAGAGCATCTCAACATTGTGATTTCTGAATTAATACCGTAACAATTGTTCGCTTTTAATTTTACGTAAGTTCGTTGTGCAGTTGATTTCACGTTACTCAATAAACATTATTTATCACCAGAACCTTAATTTCAGTCTCTTTGTGAATTTATTTGATGCCTCTGTAACAGTCAAAATATAATTCCATTCTTAAAGTTAAATGGAATCGAGTTATTATATCACCAAGACGAACGAACATGAATGTCAGATCATACACAAATAAGTATATAAAAATAAATGTATAAATAATAATATAATAAATATATGCATATATATAAATGAATATAGAATAATTATATATATATCTGTATGTACGTATCTGTATATCTGTATTTACATCTATCAGCGCTGCACTTTCGGATCGACGATTCGAAAAACTAAGTCCAAAAGTGTATGTTCTGCGCATGACTGGACTACACAGGCAAAGTTCCAAAGCTAAATTAAATTTGACCCAAATGCGGATTACAACTGTGTCAACAATCGGTGTAAGTCTCTTAGTGTTGCTTTGACTGTTTGTTTGGCTATAAAACCAGTTGCTACGGTTTAATACCAAATATTTGTGAAAAATGTTTTTAAAAGTGGGCATAAACATAGTTTAAAAGTTAAAGGTTCTTGCATGCCAATAGAAAACATAGATTTAACAATAAGTTTGCTTTAGGCCTTTATTCTAACCTAATAATTGGATGACATCTAGATGTGTATAAGAGACAGCCTGTGCCCTGTGAAAGCACTACACCTATACGGAAAAATTATTTCAACTCTATTTGTTTTTTACATGTTTGATGTATTTTACATTCATAGAAATTTAACCTCTGAGTATTGTCTTTTTTTTATCTTCTCTAGGCAAAGAAAAAAAAGCACACCAGAAATCGGTATATATTACATTTCACTTAATTATGTTTCAATCAATTAATTAAACAATCAGGTCTATCCTCCTCCCAT
>NW_022711526.1:0-650 GCF_011630105.1 Anneissia japonica
GCGTGGAAATGAGCGTACGGCGCGTAAATTTTGGAAGGTTTTGGAATAATCAAAATGACATGAAACGTGCTTTAAATTATCTGAAAAGTGATATTAACAATTTTAAAATTTTAACGCACAAGTACGAATACCTTATACGAAGTGCCTGACGACGGTAATGGCACATGAATTTAAACCTTGTCAAATTTAATTTAAAACCCCCTGTTGGTTGGTAATGCCACACGAATTTTGCCTTTACAGTATACAAACTATCGGTCTGATAGTGTCGAAATACAGTCTGCCGCCCTCTATTTTCAATGTGTTTACATCTTTTAAGAAAGAAAGATGAGAAGGCTCCAAAAAAAGCATTTTTTTTTACCATGATGACCCAATAATCACTTTAACCACCTGTGAATGATATTTAGTGGGCATAAACTTCAGGTCATGCTTAAAAGTTACATACCTTAATTGCCTGTGCGTGCATCATAATGCGCGCGTACTCGTGCGTCATAATTAAAATGTGCTTAATATCATGCCTATTTTTAATCTGTTATAGCTCCTTAGGATGAAAGGTGACCCCCAATTTTTATTACATATTCTAAAAGTACATGAGTTGTAGATATGATTTTATATCATAATAGCTGATTGGATATTGTGACGTCACCATATTG
>NW_022711528.1:0-1383 GCF_011630105.1 Anneissia japonica
TGTTATATTTAATGAATTTATAACATATTCAGTTTAAAAATAATGCAAGCCAACATACCTTGACCACAGTTCCAGTTATGAACTTAATTTATATTACTTAAATAATAATAAAAATTAGAATTTGAATTGAATATGAATATACAGTATTCAGCATCATTAAAAAGCAAAAAAATATTACAAATATCAAAGATTAAAACCATAAATTTAGCAATTCAACAATTCCATTCTTCTGTAGTGCATTCCGGAAAAAGCCTCAATATGCTTTACAACAATAAAGAAAACAAGCGGTAAATAATTTAGACTTAAAGTACAATATTTAATCAAACAATTTGAAAAGCATGAGCACTTTGTATAAGTATCCAGAACTGGGCTCCACCCACGAATGTCGAAAACAATGTCGCTGTAACACCAGGATGCACGAAAGGTAATATGATGGCTCTGGTAGCTTTCACTGCAGAAGCCCTCGGTTCTACTATCATGCACTACAAGACAGTGACATTGTATCAAGTAAGGAACAGATGGGGCCAAGCTCTAAATACCCCAAAAACGATAGCACATGCATCATTAAAAGAAACCACCCAGATGAATTAAGGAAAAACATATACGTATTCGTAATTTCTAAAAAAGAAGATACTATTTTTTAAATTGAATATTTCTTTTTATTACATTTATGCGTATTCTGCATTTCTAAAAAAGAAGATACCGTACTCGCGCGAATAAGTGCCCGGGCGCTTAAACTATTTTTTGCACTTTCTCAGGGGCGTTTATTCAAACGGTGCGCTTATTCGAACGGGG
Source organism: Anneissia japonica (assembly GCF_011630105.1). Lineage (NCBI taxonomy): Eukaryota > Metazoa > Echinodermata > Crinoidea > Comatulida > Comatulidae > Anneissia > Anneissia japonica. The sequence continues at coordinate 796 of NW_022711528.1, forward strand.
CGCTTATGAAAACAGAGTGGCAATTGAGGGGGCGCTTATGGAAATAGATTAAAATCGAGGGGTTCTTATGGAAAATTATTAAATTTAAGAGGCACATTTTGAATGAAAAAAGATTATTTAGGGACATTACGAATGGTGCTTAGGCAGAAAAGACAGCCTAATCATCCAGAGAACATGGCTTGACAGGAATTCGTGAATATCATAATAGCAAAATAGCAGATACAATTAGTGGTGGTGGGTAGTGGTTAGCTTGTTGGCCATGAGAAATATACTGTCTGTCCAGGGATCGGAGCTCCCATATCAGTCCAAGGGAAATATCCTCATTTTGATATTGACCTAAGAAGAATGTGTTTTCACTCTGCAGCTCAAATCATGCCAACAACCAATCCCAGTATGGATTATTGACTTGCTAAAAAGAAAATCTTATGAAATTATTAGAAGTGGGCGCTTATTCAAACGGGGCGCTTAAGGAAATTTTCACGTTAGGAGGGGCGGCTATTCGAGAGGGGTGCTTATTCAAACAGGGCACTTATTCGCGCGAGTACGGTACTATTTTTTATATTTCTTTTTATTACCTTTATGCATTTT
>NW_022711529.1:0-1597 GCF_011630105.1 Anneissia japonica
TACACATCAGCCCCACCACGGTTTTGGCTGAGACAAGAACATTTATGATTATTGCACCTCTAGATGATTGGAAATGGCACTCTCAGCACTTTCAAAATATATTTAAATATATTTTATTATTATTATTATTATTATTATTATTAATAATAGTTTTATTATTACTAGTATAATTATTATTAATATCAATATTGTATCCTTGTATAATTTACCTTTTTTCCCAAATTTTTTATTTTGAAAACTGTAGGTGGAGAACAGGCCAGCTGGGCTTGCCCTTAAATCCACCACTGTTCCAAAAATTTAAATAATCAAAAAACACACATGTGTTTTACAACCATAATTAATGCATAGAGTAATCTATGAACAAAATAAATGAAAATGAATGAATGAAAATATGAATGAATAAATGAATGAATAAAAATGAATTATTAAAAATGAATGCATAAATAAAATCAAATGAATAAATGAAAATGAATGAATGAATGCATTAATAAATGAATAGATGAATGAATATGTGATTGGGTGAGTGGGTGAATAAATGAATGAATAAATAATGAATGAATGAGTGAAAAAATGAGTGAGAATAAATGAGTGAGAGAATGAGTGTGTAAATGGATGGACGAATGGATGGAATATTATTATTATTATTATAATTATTATTATTATTATTATTATTATTATTATTATTATTATTATTATTATTATTGTATCCTTTTATCCTTGTATAATTTTCTTTTTTTCCTCCATTTTTTTATTATGGAAACTTTAGGTGGGCACCAGGCCAGCTGGGCCCTCTTTAAATCCGCCACTGTTCCAAAAAAAATATTATTATTAGTTCCAATCAAAAAATACAGAATAAATGAATTAAAATGAATGATTGAAAATGAATGAATGAATGAATAAATAAAATCAAATAAATAAATGAAAATGAATGAATGAATGAATGAATATATTAATTAATTAATGAGTGAGTGAATAAATAAATGAATTAATACATGAATAAATGAATGGATGATTGAATAAATGATTGAGTGGGTGAATGAATGAATGAATGAATGAATAAACGAATGAATAAACGAATGATTAAATGAATAAATGAATGGATGAATGAATTAGTGATTGATTGAATGAGTGGGTGTATAAATGAGTGAATTAAATAATGAATGAATGAGTGAAAAAATGAGTGAGAATAAATGAGTGAGAGAATGAGTGAGTAAATGGATGGACGAATGGATGGAATATTATTATTATTATTATTATTGTTGTATCCTTTTATCCTTGTATAATTTTCTTTTTTTTTCTCCATTTTTTTATTTTGAAAACTTTAGGTGGGCACCAGGCCAGCTGGGCCCTCTTTAAATCCGCCACTGTTCCAAAAAAATTATTATTATTAGTTCCAATCAAAAAATACACATGTTTTATAACCATAATAAATGAATGAAAATATGAATGAATAAAGAAATAAAAATGAATGATTGAAAATGAATGAATGAATGAATAAATAAAATCAAATAAATAAATGAAAATGAATGAATAAATGAATGAATGAATGAATGAATGAATATATTAATTAATTAATGAGTGAGTGAATAAATAAATG
>NW_022711530.1:0-569 GCF_011630105.1 Anneissia japonica
TAACCTAACAAAAAAAATTACATTTTTGACTCAACTTTTAAACATTGTCACTTTTTGCACAAAAGTGCTTATCTCGTTGAGTTTAGCACTTAGTGCAAATTTTTGACTTTCCGCCATATTTCGAGTACTTTTCCGAAAAACTTCAAACTTTCTATGGAATAGTGTTGGTATTTCGAGTACTTTTCAGAAAAACTTCAAACTTTCATTGGAATAGTTTTTGTTTCAGGCTATCTCACTTTGCCTAACAAAAAAAAATTGTATTTTGACTCAACTTCTTAACATTGTCACTTTATGCAGAAAAGTGCTTATCTCGCCGAGTTAAGCAATTAGTGCAAATTTTTGACTTTCCGCCATATTTCGAGTACTTTTCCGGAAAACTTCAAACTTTCAATGGAATAGAGTTTGTTTCAGCCTATCTCACTTTGCCTAACAAAAAAAAATTGTATTTTGACTCAACTTTTTAGCATTGTCACTTTTTTTCACAAAAGTGCTTATCTCGCCGATTTAAGCACTTTAGTGCAAATTTTTGACTTTCCACCATATTTCGAGTACTTTTCCGAAAAACTTCA
>NW_022711531.1:0-2103 GCF_011630105.1 Anneissia japonica
TAATTAGTAATTAACTAATTTAAAATATTAATTAAGATTATATTAATTAACATATTCGTAAAGTTTTTGTGAAAGTTATTTACATAATTGCAGTTTATTTATACGACATTTCGACGGATTCGTCAGTGATCGTGTGAACCATCCTGAGCTCTGCTTACCAAAAATACGCGATAATCGCGCGATAGTATTAGCATTTGCATACATGAAAACACTTTGGCGATGCTTTTGTTTTTTGTTTTTGTTTGTTTTACAGTTACATCCAGCGTTAGGCCCACTGAATTGTTTAAATGCTTAAATAATTGGAAACATAAATTATGTGGATTAAATTCTCATATAATTTACAATGAAACTTTATAATGTACGGTATGTTATAAGAGTATTTTTTTAAACAGAATAAAATAGGTAACATTTTATTGGGAAAAAAAGCAGATTTTACATCTATAGACGTAAGTTGATTTAATATGCTGAATCATTATTAATGGTATAGGCCTATACCTATTATATATTTCTATAAATTAATCAACAAATATCTCATTAATCACACTATCGCAAATAAGCCTATTGAAGTATTATTGAAGTATTATTAATTCTTTGTTAAAGCATTATTCGAGCACCTTCATTATTATTATTATTATTATTATTTTATGTATTATTTATCAACCATACTAACATTGAAAACATGAATTATGTGGATAAAATTATCATATAAAATAAACTTATAATTTATAAGTTTATTTTTTAAAAAGCAGAATAAAATTGATAACTTTATTTTAAAAAAAAACAGGTTTTGCGTAGACGCAAGTTGATTTAATATATGCTGATTCATCTCATTAATTAAACAATTTTTATTCATTTCGAGCACTGTTATAATAAAATGTTAACAATATTATAGGCTAGGCTAGACCTAACCAATTATTGATACCATAATCTATAGATAAAAACATCCATTTGACAATTAAACAGCAGTTTTTCGAGTGGCAGTGCCGATAGAAAAATGCAGTGTTTTGGCACTGCGGCAGTGCCGATAGAAAATCGGAGCTTTTTTCGCACTGCGGCAATAATGCCGATAGAAAATAACAGCTTTTTTCGCACTGTGGCAGTGCCGATGGAAAACAGCAGCTTTTTTGGCACTGCGGCAGTGCCGATAGAAAACAGCAGCTTTTTGGCACTGCGGCAGTGCCGATAGAAAACAGCAGCTTTTTTTCGCACTGCGGCAGTGCCGATAGCCTCAGCCAAATGAAATACGTAAACGACCGAACCATAGAGATCCTCTTATGCTTAAGAAAAAAATTTATATTATTCATATGAACTAGATGGTATAAAGTGAGAATTTCATGCAAGCATGTTTGGGAACAATAGGCTGGGTGAGATTAGAATAAACAGCCTAAACAAGTAAACAGGAAGGCCAAAACTAAACTTTAGAGGCAAGCCTCAATAAATAAGCCAAATGATTTATCCAGAATAAATTGAAATGCCATTGGTTTAATTTAGTGTACAGGGAGAACGTTCCTAATATTGAATCCAAATGGTGTGGTTGTTTTAAGTAAAAGTTCCCAGTGGTTCTCTTTATCTTTGCGATTTTTGTCGCTCCAACTGGCATTTTGGTCAATAGCAATCACTCTGAAATTGAATGACCAGCTAAATTGAAATGTTCGGCTACTGGTTGATCAAGCTTAGATGTTCTGATAGCTGATCTATGTTGTGTCATTCTCATACGGAGAGTGTTTTTTGTTTCTCCGATATATTGTTTACCACAAGTATTACAATATATGAGATATATAACATTTTTGGTGAGGCAATTAATTGATTGCCTTATCCGAAATATGTGGTTTGTTTGGTTGCTCTTCAATGATTGTGTAAAATCAAGCAAGGAGCATGTTTTGCATGATGAACCACAAAGATGACTACCCAAATTACGGTGTATCCGGAAAAACAGACCTAAGACGTTCTGTGGTCTGTAGAATGGGCATATGTTTCCGAATTATAGCCCTTAGTGTTGGTAACCTAGGGTAATAGGTAGTGACCAGTGGCACTCTGGTCGATCGTTGACGTGGTTTGTACGTCAGTGTTTGAGCACGAGGTATGTCCTTTGCTTTTTTTACA
>NW_022711531.1:2137-2569 GCF_011630105.1 Anneissia japonica
ATTTCTATTCCGGAGATGTCCGGATAGTTCTTCTGTTCGATTCTTCTGTCTCATGCGCAATGCTTGGCTGTACGGAATGTTTTTTGTACAGTGCGGGGGGTGACAGCTGCTAGGGAGCAGGTACATATGCTTATCCGTGGGTTTTCGGAAGTGATCAGTTTTAAGTGCACCATTTCCCATGGTCACGGTGATGTTCAAAAAATCTACACTGCTTGTGGATTTGTTAGCAGTGAATTTGATTGTGGGATGAGATGAATTAATGTTCAATAGGAACGTATCCAAACTGTCTTCACCATGGGTCCAGATCATGAAGATATCATCAATGAAACGAAACCAAACATCTGGTTTCTTGGGCTGTAGGGACAGGAAATTGGCCTCAAATTGTCCCATAAATAAGTTAGCAAAAGATGGAGCCATTTTGGTGCCCATCGC
>NW_022711531.1:3536-10811 GCF_011630105.1 Anneissia japonica
ATGTAATAAATAATAATAATAATAATTATTATTATTATTATTATTATTATTATTATTATTATTATTATTATTATTATTATTATTATTATAAGATTTATAAAGCACATAGCCTATATCTACTGCAGTAGTACTCAAGGCGATAAAGAAGGAAGGTGTTCGTCTTGCGTAAATGTTACGTCTTTATGAACAGATAGAATCACAGAAGAGCATATTATCAGGATAACCCTACAATTGCAGAAAAGACAAGTTGAAGCTAACGTATTTCTATTCAAGTGCAACTCCATGTACTGTATAACCTTTTTTGTTAACTGGTTAAAATGATTATTAAAAGACTTCAAATGTTTCCGACGACACTGTTTCTACATTAATTTTAAGTTTGTTATTTCTAGTGCTATTGTCTTATTTAGGCCTACTGTATATCCTCACCTTGATTACTGTTGCTGAAAACACGAGGGTGACGAAAATTTTGCTTATCAAAACAATTACTGATTGGTGTGCGTGTATGTGAGCTTATATAGGCGCCCTACACAATATTCCCACCACGCCCAGGAAGAATTTCTTTGTCGTTAAACCGTTGGTACACAACACATTGTTTAGTTTATATGCATTAATAATTATTAATTATTATTATCACTAACCAAACTCGTAACTATATTTTTTATACTTCCTAATTATTATCACCAACACACTCTCCACTTCTATTTTCATTAATTAAGTATTTTTCTTCCGACTGGATTTTGTAATATTCTGGTCTAGGTAATCTGTTGTACCTTGAGCTCGAAATTGCGCTTTCTGCTTGGGACGTAATAAAAATAATGATAAAACATCTTTCAAAGTGGTCTTTCACAACATCTGGACTGGGGTCAGTGGGTTTAATCAAATTAGTTTATATCTAATAAAAACTTATGTTTGTCCCCTTGACGGGGCCTCTTTCGGCTTGGACTCGCTTCATTTTGATTTGTATTAGTATTTCCATCACTAGACATGCCACCGCCTATGCATCTTCAACCATCATCCGTCGTCATCGTCGTCGTTGTCATCATTATAATTATCTTCGTCATCACCACCATCATCATATCACCATCATTATCATCATCATCATCATCATCATCATCATCATCATCATCATCGTCGTCGTCGTCATCATCATCATCATTATCATCATCACATCATCATCATCATCATCATCATCATCACCACCACCAACACCACCACCACCACCACTACCCCATAATGATAATGATAATGATAATGATAATAATAATAATAATAATAATAATAATAAATGATAATAATAATAATAATAATAATAATAATAATAATAATAATAATAATAATAATAATATAATGATAATAATAAAAAAATAATAAATTGCTATTTCTATAGCGCATATTGCAAGAACTGCCTCTAAGCGCTTAACAACAACTAAACGGGATTTGAAAACAAAAGTATAGTAAATATATTAATAATAAGGTGCGGTGGCAAGCAGTGCACTGTCTTTTAAGGTCAACCATCCGCCTCTGTTCTGTTTCAATCCCAGACCTAGCCAGATAGGTGGCGCGAACAATAGAGCAGGTTTCTTCAAATTTAAACTCATTTAAAACTAATTTGAAAACTTTTTTGTTTACAAGATCGCTTTAATTGGGTTAATTATTGTTCACTGCGCCTTTGATAATATTTTTTGAATATTTCTGCATATTATTATATTATTATTACCTCTTTTTTTAATTATGTATTTCACAACACACCTGTTAACTCGATAAATATAATAGGTGTATTATATGGTATCAAATTTATTAAATTGACCACCTGGATTCATCCATATTTAGGATACGGTGATAATATGATACTATAATTAATAGTTTTGGAGTGGGTCAAGAGACTGCCACCCAAGTTTGTCATAAAGGTGATTTTAAAATAGTCTTGCAATTAAGTACCGTACCGGGGAGGTTCTATATATTTCCAAAAGACGAACAGGCCGAATAATTAATAGTCGGAAGTCACTTTATCAATATAGACAAAGACAAGCCAAACCAGTCACTCGTCGCAAAAATCGATTTTGAGTTATTAATACAGTTTTAGAGAGTAAAATAATAGCTATAAAATGGTAAAAAATCATTCAAATCGGACATTTCCTTATGAAGTTATAAGCGTTTAACCTCACGGCAGTTTAAAGAACAATATATGAGAAATCAGCCTTCAAAGTTTATGATTTCAGGCATTTCTCATGTAAAAACTATCTTTAATTCCTTAAAAAGTGTTGTTTTAACATTGAAAATGAGGAAAATAACAGCATAGGATGATGTGTAGATATATAAAGGTTAGTTTAGTGCAATAAAATAATTTTTTAAAAATTTGACATTCCAGCATGTTTTGGCCATTTTCTCTGAAACACGATTTGCGACAAGTGACTGGTTTGGCTTGTCTTTGTCACTATGTTGTGTCATCAATAGATCTGGATATACCTTTCTAGGTATTTATAATTTTCAACTTCAAAGACATAATCATCCCCAATTTCGATTTTCGATACACGTTTCTGGGGCTGATGCATGGGGCTCAGACGGTAAGATCGCACCACCCCCACTCCGCCCCACACTAAATTGTATTTAAACAACATAATTGTATTGTATTGTTGGTATTTTATTTTCCACATTGGTGATATTCTTAAGCGTGCAAGTGGTCGTATATTTCTAATTAGTACTTTAAGACGGTTTGGTTTATCTGTTCAAGATTTAATTACTACTTATACTGGATTTGTTCGACCCTTGCTCGAATATGCAGTGCCGGTATGGGTACCAATTAATGTATTTTCAAGAACCAAATTTGTATTAATACTTAATGAAAGGCGAAGTGTAATAGTATGAACATTGTATAAATCACTAACTTGCTTTGTTTTGTTTACATTTTACATTTCTTTTTCGCAATTTAGATTACGTTTGCGGAGTGGATTTTCTTCATTTTCATAATTTATTTTGCCATTGTTAGGTATATATTATTTTTATAAATTGTATACTGTATACTAATTGTTTTGTATCTATATTATTTAATTTCTGCGTTTAACTTTTTTTCTTTTTTATTTTGTACCGTACTGTGTAATTTATGTTAACTGTAAATATGGTAACTGACGACCATAATGAAAAAAACATTTGTTGATTTGTGCTTCGTAAATATATAAAGTTTTACTACTACTAAATTGGTGCTCTAGTTGTCATGTTGGTGTTCTGGTGGAACTGAAATGAAAACTGTACGCCTTTGTGCTGTAGTTGTCGTTGTCATCATCATCATCATCATCATCATCATCACTCTCGTCAATAGAATCAATGTCATGAAGGAATTGAAAGAAATAATAATCATCATCATCATTCTCGTTAGCAGAATCAATGTCATGAAACATTTTAAAACAAATAATATAAATATGTGTATTGCAATTTCATTACATATCAAGTCTTGTTTAATCGGTAACCGTTGTTTAATTATAAGGGCGGGTATAAATGTGTTTTTAATGTTATTGTTTCTTAAACATTTTAACACATAGCAGGGGCTGATCCAGAATTTTTCAAATGTGGGGGGGGGGGGGGGGGNNNNGGGGTGGGCAACAACAATTTCAGAACAGATAAGCGAGTAAGACATGACACTGATATGCATTGAAATTTTAAAAATTAATGTCACAACAGGGGACTTTCTCCCCTCCCCCTATTGGATCCACCCCTGCACTATAGTGGTTTTCATCATATAGGCCTATCTTGTGTATTACAAAGTGTACATAGTTTGATTCTTTGGGTAAATATTGGCTCTCTGATATAGGCAACTTATGGTACCCGCATCGTTGTATTCAATGCAGTTAAATGTGTTTCAAATTTAAACGCTGGTTTGAACATTCTACAATGTAAGCCAATATATTGGTATTTCTGATGAGAAAAATTTGTGTTGCTATATTATTATCCAGCCTCAAAAAAGAAATATAGGCTCTAATCAATTTCTTAATAAAATTACTTCGCTCATATTTTTAAACAGTTAAAATACAATACACCCAATAATTAAACATTTTTTTAAAATATTGGCATACCGGTATGTAAATTAGATGTATTGTTTGAACTGTCCTATTCTAAATTATCATGAATGTCGTCATTATGATAAAGTGAACCTTCACATTGCTGTAAGTACAAACTCAGAAAGCCATATTTTATTTATTTTAATCCAAATTATAGACTCTGATTCGTATAACTAATCTTTAATAAATCTACAAACGATGTGTATTGCACAATATTTGTGGCTAGCTAATGTTTTTGGAATACTGAAATAATTGGTGTATAGCCTTGTAATATGTTATCGTTTATCTGATCTCATTTTGTCTCCGTAAGACATATAATTAGAAAGCCATGATTTTTACATCTTGTTTTAATACAGTAATATTTATTATAGTAATTCATTTATATAGAAGTACAGACTATCAGTTTAACTGACTTGACTGCTGAGGGTTAACACGGTTACTTTCTAATTTCTATAGGCCTATTATAGATTGAAGAATTCTTGTATTGCAACACTGTATTATAAATTGATGTTGTTAAATATAAATGTTCAATTTCGAATAAGCGCCCCTAAATGTTCAATTTCGAATAAGCGCCCTTTGGATAAGCCCCTCCCCCCCCCCTAAAAAATGTTCAAATGCAAACTAATCCATTTTTAATATATTTTTTAATTGTTGTTATAACCCGAATCTGTGTGCTTTGGTGGCATACGTGTAGGCTATTTCCAATGAAGGGTGATTATTTAATATTGCAATTGTATACACAAACATTTAACAAATACTTCCTCAAATAGCTACACCTCAAAAACCTTCCTGAAATAAAGGATGGTATGGGAGTTAAGTAGACAGCAACAAAATAGCGATACACTTTGAAAAGAAGAGGCAGTAATGAATCAAAGATTAGCAAAACAAAAAATATTTTTGTTTGTTTTTGGAGCTGATATATGAAACATGTACGGTTTGCATTGTAGCGATACACAGATAGGCAGTATCATATAACTTGAGATTATGGAAAAGTAAAATATTGTACTATATATTTAGCACCTTTGGCCTTTAAAACACAATGTCTATCTTGCTCAAATTATCATTTATTTTTTATAAATTGTGATATTTGAACCATATAAAGTTTTATTATGAAGTTTTATTATACAGTATATATTGCCACAATAATAGAACAATAAAAAAAATTTGAACACAGCATTGACTAAAACGTTTAGTGTGATAGGCCGGTAGGCTTACTTAACTTTTTGTTTTTGGCATTGTTTTATTCATAGCTTTGAACAAGCAAAAATAGAAACCTACAAATGCAATAAGCACCTTAAAGATAGAGTTTATAAACACGGGCGGACCTGGTTTCACATATGTGGAGGGGGGGGGGGTCAATTTTTTTTCATAAAATCTCCAAAAAGAAAAGGGGTCCTCCCCTGGAAAAATATTTTGCTTCCAAGATGGTGGGAAAAGAGCTTTTCAGACTTCTGAGGTGTCTTTTCACATCGGCTTACTTGAAAACGGTCAGGTAAACTTAATACTATATTTTCTTCAGTGAGAATTTAATTAATTGTTGTTATAACCCGGATCTGTGTGCTTTGGTGGCATACTGTGTAGGCTATTTCCAATGAAGGGTGATGTATTTAGTATTGCAATTGTATACACAAACATTTAAAAAATACTTCCTCAAAATACTGTAGCTACCCCTCAAAATTAAAGATTAGCAAAACAAAACAAAAATTCTGAGGTGTCTTTTAATGACTTTTAAGTTCTTAAAAATCAAGGTTTTCCCCTCTTGAAAACCAAACTTTCTCACTCTTATTACAGTAAATAGGCCTATTTAAGTGTGTATATATGTACATAAAAAACATTGAGTTGCATACGTATTCTTCGTTTCATGAACAGATGAACCCCAAAGACGAAGGCGGGTCCGGGGGTTCTTCCACGGGAAAATTTTGATCGCTAGATGGCAGGAAATTAGCTTTCTTGACTTCTGAGGTGTCTTTTAATGACTTTAAATTCTTGAAATGATAAGGTTTTCCCCCTCTTGAAAACGGTCAGGTAAACTTTATCATTCTTAGTACAGTAAATACTAGTAGGCCTGTCTGTATAAAGTACATCGCATACATATTCTTATTTCCATGAATCGATGGACCACAAAGAGGAAGGGACCACCCCCCCCCCCCCCCCAAAAAAAAAAAAAAAAAAAAAACAAATCCGCCAATGTGAATTGCGAGAAATAACTCGGTCGGTGACTGCATAAACCTCTCTTTCCCCTGCCTCTCATCTTTCTTCCCTTTTTATTTTATTGCATTTCTTTCCGATCATACAAAAATCTCCATAGACATATACTGTATATTTTCTGCACAAAATGGCCCGCCGGTTCCGCCGGCCATGTAAAACACATTACAAAAAACAAAATATGTAATTGCATAGACTATAGTTGAGCTTCAAAAGCGGAACCGCTGCAGTTGTTATAACCAACTCCCTGATCAGTCTGAGCAGTAGAGTATCAGCCCGACTATCAGTATTTATATTTAAAACTTAGTAGTAGCTGTAGTACACTACTCCCGCACAGACCGAACGAACGAACGCGAATTTCGCCTCCAGCGAGGACAGGATTGAGTACCCGACCAAAACCATTTTCAATGTGTGGTAAAAAAAATAAATAAAACCACAGAGAGGCAGTTGCAGTGTGCGCATAGCATAGTCTGGAAATAGACTCGATGTCTCTTGGGCCCCGATTGTCCGTCACTCGGCCGTAGCAGCAGCACAAACCTATGCACAAGCTGAGCCTAAGCCCACCTCGATAACGTCATATTGGTCACACGGTGTATGTGCGATGTGTTTAGGTACATGTCGTCTCACCATACAAGCCACACCCCCTCGGCTAAACCAATTGTATTTTAAATAATTATAAATAACTACCCTCTTTACTATTAAAAAAAAAAGTGCAGTGCGCCCTCTCATTTGAGGGCAGTGGTGGCCGAACCAAGGGGTCGACTTGAGCCTCGGCCAGCGTCCAGGAAATATAAATCCATGGTAGGGATCACGGGGAGAGTTTTCATGGCTTAGTATGGTCTAAATTGTTCTTTAAGAGTCCTAGATCACAATATTAGGGATTGGCAATCAAAATATCGTCCGACGTGGGGTGGGGCTAAGGAATTTCATTTCCTCTCACTCCCTTTGCTGATGGGGCTTGAAGGTGAAGGGGTGGGGAGCTCATTTATTAGGTTAGGAGAAGCTAGCACGAAAAATA
>NW_022711531.1:10898-29899 GCF_011630105.1 Anneissia japonica
GGGGGGGAGGGACAGCAAAGGGGAGCAAGAGGAAATAAACGAATGCAGGATGTGACGTAAAAATAAAATTATTGAAGTAACTTTGGAGGTTACTGACGAAAGTGGCTTTAATTAGGATTGTTGTTTGTATTATTGTAATGCACCACAAAGTACACGCACTTCGTATTTGGACAGTACCTAATGCCCATTCATTATATCGAAAATTAACCCACATAAACAGTACCAATAATACTAAACATCACGATACCAAAACCATTGCCGCACTAGTAGGTGTTCATATTTATTTATTACCTTCATAATTTTTATATATACATACATACAAACATACATGTTTACATGGAAAGCCCTATGTTCTGTTTTAACAACCTAGTAAAGTCTAGCTGTCATTGTTATCGTTAATGTTATTATTTGTTTATATTCTTGTATGCAATAATTTTCCATAATATACCCAGATTTATGCCGCACCAATACAAAATTCCAATATCCATCACTTGGCATTGACATGTTGGCATTAGTAGATAACATTTGCCTATGATAACAAGTAGGCATATCGTCTAACGATATTATCGTTCTTGTATCAATTATTGTAATATACGTTCATAACTGTTAAGCATCATGTTGACGAACTTGAATTATATAGGCAATCCACTCCAGTCTTCAGCAATTGAGATACGCGCCTAATTCTACATCCTAACCTTAGCTCAGTAAGCTAAACTAGTGGTGGAAGCTACTGTGCGCACAGAAAATATTCAATAGTATGCTCTCCTTGTGTTTCAGCCGGGGTGTAAAAAGCAACTGTATGAAAAATGTGCACCGTTTTTAGCCCTTGGTCAATTGTGCAAGTATAAATGTGGTCCATGTATACTTCCCGATCACCATCAGAAAGCAGTGGTGGCGCCAGGACCTGCCCGACGGAGGGGCTAAAGGCCTCTACGGGGGGGGGGGCTAGTGGGGCGAATCGAGTCTCACTTGGCTGGGGGCCAGGGGGCCTCCTAGGGCCCCCGGTGGGGGTCCAGGGAGCGAAGCCCCCTGAAGCCACGGATATTTGATGAATTATGGCGAATTTTTATTACTTATTTGATAGGCATCGAGTTACTATAATATGACTTCATGTAGGCTATGCTAATGTTGTCATCAGCTTCCAAAACCAAAACATTTTGAATAAAGCAAGAAACAAAGAGTATGCAATGTAACCATCGCCGCACTAGTTCGAGTCTCAGTAGCGTCGACAGGTGTTCATATTTATTTATTACCTTCATAATTTTTATATATACATACATACAAACATACATGTTTACATGAAAAGCCCTATGTTCTGTTTTAACAACCTAGTAAAGTCTAGCTGTCATTGTTATCGTTAATGTTATTATTTGTTTATATTCTTGTATGCAATTATTTTCCATAATATACCGAGATTTATGCCGCACCAATACAAAATTTCAATATCCATCACTTGGCATCGACATGTTGGCATTAGTAGATAACTTTTGCCTATGATAACAAGTAGGCATATCGTCTAACGATAATATTGTCCTTGTATCAATTATTGTAATATACGTTCATAACTGTTAAGCATCATGTTGACGAACTTGAATTATATAGGCAATCCACTCCAGTCTTCAGCAATTGAGATACGCGCCTAATTCTACATCCTAACCTTAGCTCAGTAAGCTAAACTAGTGGTGGAAGCTACTGTGCGCACAGAAAATATTCAATAGTATGCTCTCCTTGTGTTTCAGCCGGGGTGTAAAAAGCAACTGTATTACAAATGTGCACCGTTTTTAGCCCTTGGTCCCTTGTGCAAGTATAAATGTGGTCCATGTGTACTCCCCGATCACCATCAGAAAGCAGTGGTGGCGCCAGGACCTGCCCGACGGAGGGGCTAAAGGCCTCTACGGGGGGGGGGGCTAGTGGAGCGAATCGAGTCTCACTTGGCTGGGGGCCTGGGGGCCGCCTAGGACCCCCGGTGGGGGTCCATGGGCTTCGCCCCCCTGGAAGCCACGGGTATTTGATGAATTATGGCGATTTTTTTATTACTTATTTGATAGGCATCGAGTTACTATAATATGACTTCATGTAGGCTATGCTTTCTAAAGTTGAAATCAGCTTCCAAAACCAAAACATTTTGAATAAAGCAAGAAACAAAGAGTATGCAATGTAACCATCTAATTTATTTCCAAATCCTCATTCTTGAAAGTGAAATTCTATATTTTGGAAATTTTGCATTAAATCTGTCAACCACGCTCTCACGGTCGAGGTTGCTTCACCTATCACGATGTATTCCAACCATCATGAGGCTATAAATGAGCATTTGTCATAACAGAACGCAAATTATTTTTAATTAGTCTCATTGAATTATTATTATTATTATTATTATTATTATTATTATTATTATTATTATTATTATTATTGTTGTTGTTGTGATAAAAAGTTAACACAAACAATATGATGGCTAAACGAATATTACATGTGAATATTTTTTTTATTTGTTTGTTCCCCGACAAAATATATCGTCTTCCCCAACGGGGGGGGGGGGCCCTCTGGCGCCACCGCTGTCAGAAAGACCCCACTAGAAACATGTATTTAGACTTGCATGACTGTGTTATCTTTGATTTTCACACCGAATAAATCAAAATCAAAATAAAACCAACCCTTCCATTATAACATTTAACTGCAGTTGAATAGCAGAAATCCTTCCGAAGGAGATACGTAATCAGATGAACTCGAACAAGGCCTAATACTTCATATAATTATATAAATGAATGTGAAAATGTCATATATCACTAATTATCACATAGCTTAATATAAATGAAATTGTTGTCCTCAAAAAATAAATTATAATGAAGTTGAACAAAAGCCCCATCAATCGAAGACGGTAATACAGTAATGTAATTTATAAAAATATGTAAATACTGTCTTCATACACTTAAAGACCACTTTTGGGACTAGGGTTTCGATGGTCTATGGTAGCTTTAGTCTCTAGTTAGAATAATAAAGATAAAAGACATTTCTGAATTTGGGACAACTGAAAATGGTCTTCATTTTGAAGTGGTCTTTAATTAGAGGGGTCTTTAATTAGAAGGAGACATGTACTCTAATAAAAGACCCCTCAAATGTAGGACCACCTCCAATTAAAGTCCACTATTCTGTGGTCCCAAATTAACAAATTTCTTTCATCTTTATTATTCTAATGAGAGACCAAAGCTGCTAAAGACCATGGAAACCCCGGTCCCAAAAGTGGTCTTTAATTAGAGGCAGACCTGTATTAAATTCATAACTTAACAAAAGTGTGTACAGGCCTCCCTCCAATTAGTGTACAGGCCTCCCTCCAATTAAAGACCACTTTTGGGACCTGGGTTTTCACAGTCTTTAGCTTTAGTCTCTAATTAGAATAATAAAGATAAAAGACATTTGTGAATTTGGGACCACAAAAAAGTAGTCTTTATAATTGGAAGTTGTCTTCAATTGGAGAGGTCTTTATTTAGAAGTTAGACCTGCATTTCATTTGTGTAAAATAATAATGATTAAAACAGGTTGAAAGTATTATATCCTTGCCTCAATGCATTTGCCAGCTGCATGGATACTATCGACCTTATATTTCTCCTAACATATAGATGTTGAATCAATTATCAGTGTTTGATAATTTCGTCTAAACAAGCAATGACCATTAAGATATAAACTCCCAGGTGAAGCCATCGATAGTGCCGATAATTCTCGACCTATTGCACTTGTCCAATCTACGGAGATAGTATTAGTTCAACAACTTTCATTTGCATTGTCAAAATGTCATAGAACATTGTATTGGTTCGTCGAAGAAAAACTCATTCCACTTCTTCTTTGATGTCGATGTGGCATTAAATGCATTCAAATTGAAATACAGTAGAATCCCCCATTTGAATTTTCCTCGAAACGAGGGGAAATATATCTTTTAACACTACGACCAACCCCTATTAAGGGGACGGGGACATTTTCTTAGTGTTCTGAATGGTCAAATCAATACAATTTAACCCCTATTATCAAGGGGACACTTATATCAAAACAACTAGTCCTACAACAGTAGTCTAATAATAATGAAAAAAAGTCAATCAAATTTATATTTTGACACCTTTTGAGCAATAAACCTAACATCAAACAAGATGTTTTCCCCCTATATCTTTAGAAAGTACATTATATATGTGTATGTTACTTCGCATAAATAAAATCTTGTCAGTTTTGACCATTAACCATGGGATTGAGTTCCTAGTCCACACATCACCAGCGCATTGAGACTTCGGTATAATGCGCTATACCAAATCCCACTACATTACATTACATTACATTTCTTGTTTTGGTATTTTCATATAGGATCTATAACTATTCATGCTATTATAGCCAATAGAAAGTTTGATATTTTAAAAAAGAATGTTTTGTTATTAATATTGCAATTGAATTGTAGTTTTAACTTTTGTAGTTTTAATTACATCTATTGATTTTATATCATACAGTAAATGGAATTTTTTTGCACTGCAAATTCTTGTTATAAATGAGTTAAATTCAACTGAAAGGGATTCTTAGACCAACTGAAATAAAATTATAAAGAATCTATGTCACCATGGTAAAGACATGCCAAAACCCCCTATTAAGGGGATAATTTCGCGTTTTTTGGTTAGTCAGGGTAGGCATACCCCTATTCAGCTTTTCAATAGAAAGCTTGCTATTTTAAAAAAGAATGTTTTGTTGTTAATATTGCACTCGAATTAAGATACAATATCCGGAACATGAAACTTTGGTAGTTTTAATTACATATCTGTTGATTTCATATCATACAGTAAATGAATTCTTTGTTGCATTGCAAATTATTGTTATAAATTACTTATAATTTAACTGCAACTCATTCCTAGGTCAATTTAATTAAAATGATAAAGTATATATGTCATCATGACAAAAAACAAGCCAAAAACCCCTATTAAGGAGACAATTACACGTTTTTGGTTTTTTAAATACCGAAGGTGTCCCCTTAATATGGGTCTACTGTTTGTAAGAAATAAAACGTTCTTTATAAAGTTGAAGGGCAGCGAGATCTTGTAATCCAATAAAGGTCATGAAAAGCATGAGAAGACTGTTGTACATTAATGACACCAACCGTGACCCAGAACCGGGCCTTTTGCTGTATTCCAGACGACTTCACCGATTGGACCGATTTTTTTGAAGTTTTAAACTTCCCAACTCAGAAAGTATATTATCTGAACGTCCTTTTGAGTTTGATATAAAGCCCATGTAGCGTTAAAAAAAAACCACTTATTATATACTATAAGGTCTAAACAAAACGGGGATTAGGAGGAAATAAATGAATGTAACGTAAAATAAACTGGAAAATGAACTTTACAGGCTATAAGGAACTTTACAGGTTTTTGACAAAAGTGGTTTAAATTATAAGTATTTATATTATTGTAATGCACCATAAAAACACATACTTCGTATGTGGAAACAGTTTATTGTGATCATTTTTATCAACAGTACGTAATGTCCAATCATTATCTAAAATTAACCCACATAACAGTACCCATAATAATTATCTGATCAATTAATCTGCTGTAGATACACACAGGCTTATTTACAACCGATATGTCCAACCACTGCAACACATTTCACTAAGCGTCAATATCGCTGATTTAACGGACACGTGACGCCGCGGTGGAATGGTGAAACTACTGCTTATAATAACTAAGTTGTTTTAAGATAGAAGCATCAACCTCGCCGGTAAAACAGACAACATGTTTAACAAATACTCCTGTAAACTTGTCATTATTTTATGTTCGTTGGTCATCTCGGCAATAGAGCCCATATCAGGTAAAATGAAGTTTCTTCTTAATCACAATCTGCATTCAAACGACCAAAATTTACTAAAATAAGTACAAGTTAGGTCTTTTGGCTACAATAGAATAGGCTTATGATATTTTTAATTTAGTAAAATGTAAGAGGAATCTGAAACAGAAAGAAAAAGCTCATTGTCAGTGGCGTATCTAGGGGTGTGCGAACTCCCCTTGAAAAAAAAACTTGCGCCCCCAAGTAGCCACCTCCCCCATTGAAAGTGTATGAAACAACAAATCACGCTAAATTAAATATAAATTACCTATCACATTTTTAAGAGCCAACGCCCTTCACTTAATCATCGAGCCCTCCCCCTCCCAGGCGTGGATACAGTAGGGAACAGGGTGGGGTGGGGGTGCACGTCAGTGACTTAACAGCTAAGATACTTAAAATTTCAATGCATTGATACTCACTTTAGGGCTACTATTCTAAAAATGTTGTGCCCTCCGTTTGAAAACTTCTGGATCCGTCCCTGCCTCCCACTTCATCTTCCCACCCCACCCCACCCAATCAGCCTTCCTTGCCCATTTGAAGTCTCCTAGATAATTGCTCATCTTCTACCGGGGGTCGAAACTAACCACATTATATGGCTCGTTACACATTCTAAGCTTCAAAAAATGATGATAAATATCAAGGGGCCCTTAAGGTCTGGAACACCAGACTTCAGCCAGTGACAGCTCGTAGCTCTTACGTCGCTGATGCTAAGTCACTAGCCTATGTGGTGATACGAGCGCCGTGTTTGGTGTGGAGTTCTGTTGAACGTAATTCCTATGGCTTTCACGTAAAATTATTGTCCGATTTAGTGCAAATTTACTGTGTGACATACTAAACGATATATCAGAGTGAACAATAGAAACCATAACATTTGGAAGATCTGAGCTGTAGTCAGGAACATAGAAAAACGAAAGGCATTGTAGTTACTAACCAACTACCATATCTATCTCTCATACTTATTTCGATATGATCCATTAAATATCGTTGTTAATGATTGTTTTTATAGGAAACTGTAGCTATTCACCACCTTCGTTTGAGCATTCTACCGTTACGTATTACAATGGGTCAAAAGAAGGAGATTATGCTATCTATACGTGTGATGCCGGTTATGTGCTTACTGGAAATCAAGATTATGGGGTACAATTTTGTCAAAATGGAAATTGGACAGGAAAAAACATTGAATGCGAATCTATCAAAATCTTGTGGGGGGGGGGGGTGTGGGGTGGGGAATAAGTATATGATATATTAGAGGTGTATCGGAGGTATATCAGCTTGCCGCTAATTGTGAAATAACAAATATTGAGCTTTTTTAAAACATTAGAATTACATTATAGTACTATGATATATTCAATACCACTATAGGAAATTCTATACTTCTACATATTCTATTCTATAGTAGTTTTATACCGTTTATACTCCCTGGTATTCAACCTTGTTAAATTCATTGTGTCATCTCTTAGTAGTTGTATCAATTTGAAATTCGTTTAATTGTTATCGTTCCAAATTTTATCATCATCATCATCATCACCCTCGTGTTGTTGTTGTTGTTGTTATTAGTATTTCAATTTCATTATTCTTATTATTAATGATACTAACTGCACATAGTAATCTAAAGTGACCGAAAATGCTGCATAGCAATAATAGCAGCTACAGCACTTATTATTATAATTATTATTATTATAATTATTAATATTATTATTATTATTTATTATTTATTATTATGTATTATTATTATTATTATTATTATTATTATTATCATTTCAACTAATCAATTCAACTTGGTTATTCTTATTATTTTTCTTCTTCAGATACAGTTCCACAGGTGCAAGCACCTATGAATAATAATGATAATAATAATAATAATAATAATAATAATAATAATAATAATAATAGGCCTAATGATAATAACTATAATAATAATAAATTATTATTATTATTATTATTTGTATTATTATAATTATTATTATTATTATTATTATTATTATTATTATTATTTTGATTTTGATTTTTATTATTATATTTGGTATATTGTTGAAATAATAAATATTTATTTTATAACAGTTCGGGCATACAAAATAATTCAAAACATTACATAATAAAATCTTTGAAAAAAGGGCGAAAAATAAAAGAAAAGACCAACTGCTATACCCCAGGAGAGACCAAATAGCGTTTGCTAATAGTAAATGCCTTCCCAAAAATAAAGTAATTTTGGAATATTCAACAGATCTACAATGCCCAGAACCATCAGCGCCCGCATTCGGGAACGTTAGCTACGATAGCTCAAGCTCAGCGTATATGACGAATATTACATATTCGTGTTACCAAGGGAAGGAATTGGAAGGGAATAACACAAGACAATGTCAGGTTGATGGAACATGGAGCGGCGAAGCACCAAAATGTACTCGTGAGTGCGCCTATTTTTGTTCGTACACTAATGCTGCTAATTTCAATCATTTCCAGTTGTTTGCGTCGGTGGAAAGATTACCATCGACATTAAAAGCAATTCCATGCTTCTTTTGGTTCGTAATTACTTTCCTTTAAAATAATCTCTAGATTCTTTTATTTTAGGAATGCTACTTGCCCTTATTTTCTTATTCCTCAAGCATTTGCCTCGAGTAAGGTAAAGGTAGGAGAATAACCCATAACTTGGTGGTCCGTGACTACCTAGCAGCCTTAAAAAAGCGTTTATAGTAGGTACATGTTCACATCATTCCACAACGACAAGGGCTGAAATGAACCCTAACATCGGGGTAACCCGCCCCCTCCCCCGCACTCTTCCGAAGGATGGCGCAAGGAGCGGCCGATGTTAAGGCAGTAGTTAACGGCGCCCCTACCTTACCGCTCGGCCACTCGACTCGTACTGTCCCACTTCATCCCCTTATTATGTGTGTCCACTTACAGGTGTCCAAAATGCCAAAAGTGGTTCTACGGTAAATACAAACGATCTACGTTGAAAACCTGTCCTTTCCATATCAGTTTACTGGTAATTTCATAATGAGTGACTTTCTTTTGTTTTTCTCAAATGACGTTACAACAGGTAGCATATGCAACAACACCAATGATTTTGTTATTGGTGCATTATGCTATAATATACAAGTTGAAGGCAAGACCTGGCAAGATGCTAAAGAGAGTTGTTTAACTAGCGGCTCTAACCTTGCCTACATCGGTGACGAGGAATCACAGAGCGGGGTTGTTAAGGAGCTAACTAAGAGGCATGGCAATGAAGATTATAACTACTGGATCGGCCTATATGAAGTGATAGAGTGGTATTGGACGTATTGTAAGAATGATTTTAATTTTGTGAATTTTAAGTTATATTATATATGGTGAACAATAATGAGTAGCTGTACTACTAGTGTAGTTTGATAATGATCAATATAAACAGACAACACTTTGAACATTTTAGATAAGTAATAATAACAGTGCTCAAATAGGAACAAGATTTTACAATCGTATCAAGCAAAGCCCTTCAACGAAAAGTTCAGATGTTGTATAAGAAATGATATAATACAGATAAATTCTAAACCGTCTTGCAGTAATGCTACAAATATATGAAAAATATAAAATTTATATACATATAGGCCTAGGCCTACTTGTAGCATTACCGCAAGACGGTTTAGAATTTTCGGTATTATATCATGATATATATATATATGATATTTAAACACTGTATACGTACCTTTGACGATTTATATTATATTTATTCAACAGTGTTAACGGCGAACTCCCTTCAATATCATATATAATATACGACTGTATTTCTAGCCGTATTGCCAGATTTATCTGGCCTAACGCCCTCTTGAGGCGTAGCATTGTGTAATACAATGTTCCCGACGGTTATTTGGACCTGTTCAACCATGAGGCCTTCGTGGTCTAGTGGTTATGACGCTCGCCTTGTCAGCGAGAGGTCGCAGGTTCGAATCCCGTCGGAGGCATTTTATTACACAATGACTTTTATAAGACTTCATTCGTTCAAAAGCTACAGGGTAGCCTACGATGTTCCATCATGTCCTTATTAAACACTGTATATGTACCTATGATGATTTATATTATCAAACCCATAAAACAACAAACGGCCACATCATGCAAAACAATTTATAATTTAAACGGAACAGTAGGGAAAATCCGATCAAGAATGACAAAATACACTAAATATCCACTGGAAAAAAATCCCAATATATGGCGAGCCGAGTTGTAGTTTACGAATACTATATTGATAATTATTATAGCAATGATATTAAACATATCTTTGTTTTGCTTAATTTTCTAGCTGGCTCGCCAATGACCTACAGCAATTGGGAGTCACCTTCAGACGCTGGAAAAGGGCAATGCTGTTACATTAAGGACACGGCCAAGTGGTCTAGCCAACCGTGTGGCGGCTATTACATAGGATTCATTTGTCAATTTGGTTAGTTAATGCTTTGTCTGCAAAACGAAGTACTGTAGACTAAACGCGAAAGCAGCTTACCACTACTACTTTTCTCTGCTAATACTATAGGCCTATATTATTACTATAGGCCTATATTATTACTACAGGCCTATTAATAAAATAGCAACTATATTAATAACAACTAGTTAAGTATACATAAATAAACGACGCCGTAAATACCTTATCAAAATAGATAGTAAAGAAATAATAACAATAATTAGATCAGTCACTCCATAGTATGTAGGATACCTCCGCCCTGTGTCTAAATACAGTCCCAAAATACGCAGGCCGTGAATGGGCGAATGATGATGATGATGATGGTGATGATGAGATAATTTCCCCTGTTTTTCCATTAAAAAATGAATACATAATCTCTACCTCCACCGGGATTATCGCTTACAAAGAGAACGTCTTAACCCACTAAACTACTATTTAAAAAAAATATATATATTTAGGTCTGGGAAGTTCCATTTAAATGGTCCTGATATCCACGCCCTACCCAGGATCGTCACCAATATGTGTTCAGATCCAATGATGAGTTTTTGAGATATTTAGATCTGGGGCATTAAGACCCCATATCCACACCGACTCCGGATCGTAACCAAATAGGAAGGAACCTCTTTCAATATCAGAAATGATCTGTAAAAATCGGACGCATATAAATCTCAAACTGAAGGCAGGAGGCTTGCTAAACACCCACACAATTTTAAAAAAAACACAAAAAATCGAACGAAAATATAACCTCCTTACGGAGATAATAATGATAATGTTTTAACAATATAACGATAATGATGACGATAATGATAATGACGATGATAGTCATTATCATTGTCATTATCATTGAGAGAGAGAAAGAGGTGGTGGGGGGGGGGGAGAGAGGAAGTGAGAGAGTGAATGAGAATAACAGTATTATTATTAATAATAGTAATAACAATAACGACAATAGGCCTAACACAGAAATTTGTAATAAAAAATATTGAAGTAGGTGGTAAAGTAAAAATATAGCAAACTAAACAACAGTAATACAGACATTTGTACCACGACTTTTGCCATAGGAGCCGTGCGTATAATTAATTTTAATATACCGATATGAACGAATTCATATTTATCATTTATATTCTTTTGAAATTTTAGTTAACAGCTGTCCAAGATCTGCCTCTGAAGTAGACTTTAAATCATATGGGCCAACACAGATCAAAGACGAATCTATATGTTTTGTGTTCTCTCTTTCGGCTAGTGTGGACAGAAACGATGCGAAGAGCAAATGTTTATATAACTTTAAGACGCCCGATGGCAGTACACAAAGCGGAAAACTTGTAGAAATCCCGGATGAAATAACACAAGAATATATTGCAGATAGATTAAATGAACCAGAACTGAAGGAAAGTAGTTACTGGATAGCGGCTGACCGAAATTATGACAACTCTCGCAAATGGAAATGGACAAACGGTAAACATATTTTACGAGCTGACTAGATCTGAAAATTATAATTACTTAGTAGTAAGGTAATAAGTAAATCCCTGCCGAGTGACAAGATACATTGGACTACAGCTTTAAATTTCCAGTTTTTTTAGCGTGAAGTGGATGAGAAGTGTTCCTCCTGGATGGGACGCTAGTCCATCACAAGTTTCTGGTACCCATTGACACAGTTGGGTAGACTGGAGCAATGTAAATAAAGTGCCTTGCTCCAGACGGAAAAAACGGAATTATTCTTATATTATGTGCATGGACATTCTGCGATCCACTGAAAAATATTGACGGCCTATTTTTTTTAGGTGGGGTGGTGGGGGTGGGCACTACAGCTTTTACTGCTTTTGTATTCAAATAACCTAAATTGTTAATTTCATATTTAAAATGTACAAAATAATTTAAACATCTATCAATTAATTTCTTTACCTTATGTATGTAAGACTAATACTAAAAAAAATATTGACGGCCCATTTTTTTTAATTTTTTTTTGTTGGGGGGGGGGGGGTCGCTCCCACAGTCTGAAAATCGCTGCACTACAGCTTTTACTGCTTTTGTATTCAAATAACCTAAATTGTTAATTCCATATTTAAAATGTACAAAATAATTTAAACATCTATCAATTAATTTCTTTACCTTATGTATGTAAGACGGGCTTTCTGAGGCAATCTTTGTTTCATGAATGATTTTCTCCGGATTATTCGCGTTTTGGATGACAGCCGATGAGAGCGGTGTTTTAATCATAACCGTTCCATCATCATTACTATACTTCCAGGACTCAACTTAACATATTCTTCATGGGGCGATGTAGGTTCTTCCAAAGAGCCTAATAATCGTGATGAAAATTGTGTCAACATGTTTAAAGATCCTTATGCGTATGACTGGAACGATGACAACTGTGGCAAGGACGACACACGGTACATATGTAGTTATGGTAAGTACCGTAGCAGAAGATTATTAGGCATTAAGAGATTATTATATTTGAAGATAATAATGTGCAGCTACTATGACTACTACTACTACTACCAACACTACCACACCACCACTACTACCACAACTACTGCCACTACCACCACCACCACTACTACGACTGGAACGATGATTGTGGTTCTGGTTCTGGTGAGGACCTCGTAAGGAACGTCCAAAAGTCAGGAGTATCGGGAGTGGTAGAAATAGAGTCGAATGTTAGGAAAGGTCCACCACCGCAGTTTAAAGCACACAATGTCAGTCATGAGCAGGCTTGCCGTACCGCCTCATTCTGAAATTCACAATCACACGAGCATCAGCTTTGGGAAAAAAACAAAAAAAAACAAACACATTTAGTAGTAAAATCTCGGAGCGTTAATAAAGCACAGGATTTTTTTTTTTTTTTTTTTTTTAGGATTTGCACTGCTATTGACAGTGTGTGTTGTTGACAGGGTTCTTTTTTTCTATTTTGTTAGAAAGCCAACTTTAATAAGCTTTTATGATATTTTCAATACATTTTTGAAGTTTTAACTTAAGTATTTTGGCTATAGAGTACTCGGGGCTGCTATCTGCTATGTCACTGACATTATACAGAGCCCATGTTTTACTGCAGGTTGTAAACAAAAAAACACGCAAAGATGCCATTAGGTCTGTACCAACATGTCAAAGTAGTATAACATACCTATAATAAGTTCCCCTATTGTGAAAAATGACCATAACACTATATATTGGGTATCGAATAATTCAACTAGTCAAGTCAGTAGTGTTAGGAACTGCAAATATAGGTCGCTATTTAAGCACAATGTATAGGAATTTGGTAGGTTGATTACACTCTCAACATTTAGGATGAGGTGTTAGATGCTAAAAGTACACAAGAAAAAAACGGGCGCTTTTTATTCGACCATTGTTAAAGCCATGGTTGCTCTACATTTTCCAATCAGATCTGCTAAGTTGCATTCACTAGATAAGGCGTGGATCACACCAGAAATAAAAGTATTAAAAAACTTCAGAAAGCCTTTTTAAACAATGATATCGATTGACGCCCCCTACGAAATAAAGTACCGTACTCGCGCGAATAAGCGCCCGGGCGCTTAAAATATTTTTTGCACTTTTTGAGGGGCGCTTATTCAAACGGGGCGCTTATCAAAACAGAGTGGAAATTGAGGGGGCGCTTATGGAAATAGATGAAAATTGAGGGGTTCTTATGAGAACTTATTAAATTCAAGAGGCATATTTTGAATGAAAATAAGGATATCAGGAAACCGCAAATTACGAATGGTGGTGCGGCGGAAACTTTCGTCCAAAGAGCATGGCTTGTCATGACAAGAAAGTTGTGAGTACATGTATTACATAACAGCAGAATAGCAGATGAAATTAGTGGTGGTGGTTAGCTTGTTGGCCATCGGCTGATTGAGAACAGCATAATGGCATGATCATTGCATGTTTTCTTGAAAACTCAGATGAGAATGTGTTAGGTGTAAATTGTCGGAAAAGCAGTAGGACTAAAGCTATAGAAAAATGTAAGAAGATGAAAGTTGGAAATATACTGTCTGTCCAGGGAGCTCTCATCTGTCCAAGATAAATATCCTCATTTTGATATTGAAAGGAGAATGTGATTCCACTCCACACCTCAAATCATGCCAACATCCACACAGTCCAGGATTGATTGAGTTATTGAGGGGGCGTTTATTCAAATTAGAAGGGGCGCTTATTCAAACGGGGCGCTTAAGGAAATTTTCACGTTAGAAGGGGCGTTTATTGGAGAGGGGCGCTCATTCGAATGGGCGCTTATTCGCGCGAGTACGGTAATTCACAAAATTTGCCACTGCCAAGAAAGCATATTAAAATAACACTGAGAAACTGATTCTGCGGGATGGCACAGGTGAGATGAGCTCCCCACCAAAGTAATAAAGGAATTTGCACGTGTACCGTATTTAGCGTCCCCATTTCCGATATTTTTAATTCCTCATTATTAGAGGGACGTGTACAACAAAATTTGGAATGATGCAAAGGTTTCTCATATCCCAAAACAGACCCCTGCAACGATAGATAAAAGGCCCATTCCATTAACCTCTCTACCTTAGATTTCAGACTTCTTAAGTATTCCACTCCAGTGTGGCACGGCAGCTTAACTGCTGGTCAAAGTGAGCGGCTGGAGAAAGTTAAAAAATGTGCTCTTCGTAACATATGTGGATATAAAGGTTCATATGAACACGGATGGTATGAAACAGCTTTTTCGTCCTCTGGCTGTACTTATGCTCATCGTTTGCCCAGAAATATGTCGAATCAGACCGTTATGCTACCTGGTTTCCAGTGCGTGCATCAACGCACACTATGTCATCAAGGGATCTTAACCAATACAGATATATCAAATGTAAAACCAACAGATATCAGAACTCATCCATTTCATTTCTAATGAAGTGCTTGAACTCATAGTAAAATTTAGTAATTGAGAGATACCATTCTATTAGCTCAGATTTTAGCATTTGTCTTTTTTCACATTTTAGCTGAATATATAACTAACTAATCTACATTTTATATTTAACCTGTTTATGAATCTTCATTTAACTTTTAAATTCTATGTGTAATAAATTATCTTTTAGGCCTATGTCATTTTATTATTATTTTAATTATTTTAATCAAAATTTGTGTATTGTTGTTGTTTAAGCCTTGTTTATAACTTTATCCTATAGAGTATTAACATTTAATATTTGACAATCGTACTGTAAATGTCACTGAATTCAGCTATGTACCGTTGCTGCCATGTTGATATATGAATAAAATAAAATGAAATTAAATAAAAGAATAGTAACAATTATTATTCTAAATATTCATTAATTTGTATTAATAAACTATTTTATTCTGTACATGATAAATATCAAACATTGATAATTCAGTGTCCCATCTCTATCGACATATAATACCAAGGTTTTTGTTGGAGTCTGGTTCTCATGAATCCTTCTAACCCCAAAACATGTTATTTCATTAATCCTCTGTGAATTTTTATCAATTTTAACACAACTTTCAATTTTCCAGAACCCAATATACATACCGATTATTTATGTGGGTTTCCTGGTGGCATTTTAAATGGAGCGTCTGTAAATGCCAGCCAATCACAATACTCCATCGGTGATGTTGTTGGGTATGCATGCACACCTGGCTACAATATCTCTGGATCACCCTATATAACATGTGCAAATGATGGTAAATGGGTCGAGGAAAAGCCATGTTGTGTTGGTAAGTCAACTACCATATATTACAAAAGTTTACTACAGAATAGCATGATCTTGGATTAAAGCTAAAACTTTAAATCTCTCTAATACTATCCGGATACCAAAGTGAATCGATGGACCTTTTCGGAGTGCCAACCAAATTTAACAGCTGTCAAGTCAGAATGTGTTATTTATTAGCAAAAAACACGCGAATTTTCCAACAAACAGGCAAGTTAATGGTACATCTATGCTGCTTCTATGGGTTCTTGATTTTCACATAAATTCAAGATGTGAATGAAAAGGTATGCAGTATGTTGTGCTGGTGCTCAAATGACAGATCTTTATTGCTAGCCGATTTTTAGTTTTTCCCCGTGTTTACCTCTTTCTGATTATAATGTTCCTCTTTCTTTATGAAAGATGTTTAGGCCTACTTAATTTATCTGGTGAAACAAGCTTTCGTTTCGTTTGGGGCTTTGTAAGGGGTGAGCCATAAATGACAGATCTTTATTGCTAGCCGATTTTTAGTTTTTCCCCGTGTTTACCTCTTTCTGATTCTAATGTTCCTCTTTCTTTATTAAAGATGTTTAGGCCTAATTAGAAATGAGTTACCGCTGTGTCACCTCATACAAGGACTAAAATAATTTTTGTTTTTTGGTATATTCAGATCATGCTTACTAAACATTTTATCTATTTTTTGATGTGGGTATAGCTATAAACTGTTCATCTTCACCGCCTAAGTATGCGTTTGCTACTACCAAGGTTGTGTCGACAGAGTATCGAGGCATTGTTGTTTATGAGTGTTCAGATAATTTTACTGGGATTGGAAATGGTGTGTCAACGTGCCTTGCTAACGCGACTTGGAGTTATCCAGACTTTGCCTGTCTAGGTATGTAGAGCTTGGAAGGGTATGTTTTCCCTAAATTTCATGCATTTATATAGGCCTATCATGATTGATCGTTAAATATAGCATTATCAGCCTATGACGTAAGTCACATAATCTAACAGTCCGTTAATGATAAGACAACACTAGTAGTAGGTTTAAAATAAATTTAATAGAAGTGAAATAATAATAAATTCAAAGCATACACCAAAGCTAAAATTAAATACAATAGTTGACCTGAAATACTTTCCAAAAATTGTAATTTTACAAAACACATTTATATTAATTGATGTGCCTACTGCTACAAGGCCTATGTGAGACAAGGTGCAGATAAATTAAGACGCAGTAAGGTTTCTCAGAAAAGGAATTTTCAAACTGGTTAAGGATGAAGACTTAATAGAAATTGCATGAGCCAATTTCTGTATAAATTGTTCTATTATGTATTTTTTAAATTCTTTTAATCTTTTTATGTTCAAATTTACACAGAATCTACGTCGGAATCGCAATCAAAGCCGACTGATGTTACAACGCCAACGCAGCCGCAAGAAACAGCCGAAGAAATAGTAACAACTTATCTACAACCCACAACTAAAGACACATCTAATATAGAACATACATCAGTATCTCAACCCCAACGAACAGATGATACATCGCCGACGCAGCCACAGCGAACAACTGATAAATTATTTACAACTTATTTACTCACAACTGAAGACACATCTAATATAGAATTTACATCAGTATCTCAACCACAACAAACAGATGATACATCGCCGACGCAGCCACAGCAAACAACTGATGAAATATCTACAACTTATTTACCCACAACTGAAGACACATCTAATATAGAATTTACGTCAGTATCTCAACCACAACGAACAGATGATACATCGCCGTCGCAGCCACAGCGAACAACCGAAGAAATATCTACAATTTATTTACCCACAACTGAAGACACATCTAATGAGCTTACATCAGTATCTCAACCACAACGAACAGATGATACATCGGCGACGCAACCACAGCGAACAACTGAAGAAATATCCACAATTTATTTACCCACAACTGAAGACACATCTAATATAGAATTTACATCAGTATCTCAACCACAACGAACAGATAATACAACATCGACGCAGCCACAGCCAACAACCGAAGAAATATCTACAATTTATCTACCCACAACTGAAGACACATCTAATATAGAACTTACATCAGTATCCCAACCACAACGAACAGATGATACATCGCCGACGCAACCACAGCGAAAAACCGAAGAAATATCCACAATATATTTACCGACAACTGAAGAGACATCTAATATAGAACTTACATCAGTATCTCAACCACAACGAACAAATGATACATCGCCGACGCAGCCACAGCGAACAACCGAAGAAATATCCACAATTTATTTACCCACAACTGAAGACACATCTAATATAGAACTTACATCAGTATCCCAACCACAACGAACAGATGATACAACATCGACGCAGCCACAGCCAACAACCGAAGAAATATCTACAATTTATCTACCCACAACTGAAGACACATCTAATATAGAACTTACATCAGTATCCCAACCACAACGAACAGATGATACATCGCCGACGCAACCACAGCCAACAACCGAAGAAATATCTACAATTTATCTACCCACAACTGAAGACACATCTAATATAGAACTTACATCAGTATCCCAACCACAACGAACAGATGATAAATCGCCGACGCAACCACAGCGAAAAACTGAAGAAATATCCACAATTTATTTACCGACAACTGAAGACACATCTAATATAGAACTTACATCAGTATCTCAACCACAACGAACAGATGATACATCGCCGACGCAACCACAGCGAACAACCGAAGAAATATCCACAATTTATTTACCCACAACTGAAGACACATCTAATATAGAACTTACATCAGTATCCCAACCACAACGAACAGATGATACATCGCCGACGCAGCCACCACCAACAACTGAAGAAATATCAATAACTTATTTACCCACAACTGAAGACACATCTAATATAGAATTTACATCAGTTTCTCAACCACAACGAACAGATGATACATCGCTGACGCAACCACAGCCAACAACCGAAGAAATATCTACAATTTATTTACCCACAACTGAAGACACATCTAATACAGAATTTACATCAGTATCTCAACCACAACGAACAGATAA